>NC_057806.1:396197151-396406763 GCF_018294505.1 Triticum aestivum | reverse complement strand
ATAAATCTTTTGCATGGACATTTTCTGAAATGATATTTTTAAAAACATGCAGGAACATTTTCTAAATGTGTGGATATTGTTTTCTAAATGTACGAACATCTTTCCTAAATACACTAAGAATTCTCTCGAAACACTTTATAACATACATGATTTTTTAAAAATAAACATAAACATGTATTTACATGATTTTTTCACATAAACATGTATTTTTTTAAATAATGTATAAAACGAAAATATGATTTTTATTTTGCAGTATATATATTTTATTACCTCTCTAACTCACATTATTAAATAAAAACAATGTGTAACCATTTTTCTAGCAATTGGGAAACTGGAAGAAAAAAACAAAACAATAGGACTGATTCATATGCCCATGTGTGTGTGTGTGTGTGTGTGTGTGTGTGTGTGTGTGTGTGTGAACATTTTTAAAAATGCATGAAGATTGTCTTTAAAAGATGCGTGCACTTTGATAAACTACATGTATATATTTTGATATGATTGAAAATTTGTAAGAAACATGTAAATATTTTTTCTAAAATGCACGAACATTTTCTGAAAGCAAGTAATTTTTCTTTAAAATGTATTAAACATATTTTTAAATGTGTGACCTTTTATGAAAGATCTTCATCATGTGTTTAGAAATTTTTTCATCGTGTATTGCAAAAAATTCATCATGTATTCAAGAATTGCTCATGAAAAATATGTGTAAAAGATAAAATCAAAAAATAAACCTGAAAAAGAAAGGAAATAAAAGGAAAAATAGAATGACCAGTAATAAGAAAAAAGGAAAGTGAAAACAGCGAAATATAAATCAAAAAATTGTGCAAATCCAACTAATGACCAATAAACCGAAAGAAAAGTGTACATCCGAAATAGCAGGAAATCAAATGCACAACGTTGTTTGTAATGAGAGCAACTTGTGTAAATGGGATGGCGAAGTCATTCTGCCTCTGTGTGGTTTGGCAGCTCGAAACAGAAATGGGGCCTTTCCCCTTGCTTGCCGCTCGAAATCACTCCATTGGATCCAACACCTGTTCTCCAAGCTTGTCCTTGCACGCGTTAGCAGCCCATTGAGCTCTTCTAAAAAAGCAGTCCCTTAATTGAGCTCTCCCTAGCCCATCAAGATTTCTGTGAGTCAATCGAGCGATGCATTTATTATAACTATGAAGGTGTTCATTTGTATCGCAGCATGGCAAGCTCGGATTGTTTCCCTTTTGCCGTTAGCTGGATTCCTGGAGACATTCCCGTGTTGAGTGCAACATGGCGAAATGCATATAGGTCCTTGTGGATGAGGACATGGTAGGGCACTTAGTCACATGCTAGTTTCACCAGGGTAGTGGTAACCCCACACACCTTCTTCACTAAATCTTTATACCGCGTGATCTTGCCGACCCCGGGACCCAATGAGCTTACGGTGCTATGGGAGATCAAGCTACCACTTAAGATACGTATCTTCTTGTGGCAATGGGTGCGTGACCGCCTGCCCTCGGGCATGGAGGTCCAGAAGCGTAATGGCCCGGGTGATGGCCTTTATCCCTTATGTGGCGTACCGGAAGACTCCAACCATATCTTCTTTCGGTGCCCGACGGCACAGGAGCTGCTTCCGAGAGGTTGTTTGTGTGGCGGGACATGGTGTCATGATAATCTCCCAGACTTGTTTAGGAAGATCCTTGACTCCCCCCTATTAGTAGGCCTTCCCTTTGGGTGGCAATGGGTACCCTGGCGTGGATCCTTTGGAATTGTTGCAATAAATTGGTGATAGAGCACATGATCCCTTGCCGTGTGACTGACTCCATCTTCAAATTGTGTGGATTTCTACAGCTTTGAAGACCGCTTAGCAAGTGGCACGATTGTGGCTTCATCGACTCCATCATCGCAGGTCTTCGTTCCTCTGCTGCCACGATGTCCCCGCCATCACCACTACCACCACCACCAGGACCTGATTAGAGTTGTTTTTATCATGCTTTTGGGGCTAGTTTGGCTGTGCCCCCAGCCGGACCTTGTTTATTTGATGTTTCTCGTCTGAACTTGTACTCGTATGTTGTTGGATACTTGGCGGTATGCTTTATAATATAAAGCGGGGGAAAACCCTTTTTCATAATATGGACAGTGAGGAGAAAACGATTCACAAGCATATTTTCAGCTTCGTTGATCTAAATACGCGTTTGTGTCTCGATATATCTCAGAACTTCATGAGTTGGGCAAGGTGCATGCCTGACTATCTAATGAACCTCCAATAATGGCTTCTAGGGTACAGTTGAAGTGGATACCCCATCCTCCAAGCTACCCGAAAATCAATTTTGATGGAGAAATTTCCATAAATGGCAATCATAGATATGTTCTTATTTCTGCTGCGATAATTAGATGGGAGCAACGATCATTGTCCTTTTGAGAATAATTTATCCTATAACACCTGAAGCTCTCATGTGACGGGAAGCACTTGCATCAGCCAAAGATTTAGCTTTACATTATCTGCACATCTCTTCATACGGCAAGATCACGGTCGATGACATTCAAGCAAACTCTGGAGGCCATCATGGTCCAGTTATGAAGGAAATAAACCAAGCGAAGGGAAGTTTTGAAAGTGCCCCCGATTCAATCGTACACTAATCATACACGTAAACGTGTACGATCAAGATAAGAGACTCACGAGAAGATATCACAACACAACTCTAAACACAAATAAGTTATACAAGCATTATGTTACAAGCCAGGGGCCTCGAGGGCTCGAATACAAGTGCTCGATCGTAAATGAGTCAGCGGAAGCAACAATATCTGAGTACATACATAAGGTTAAATAAGTTGCCATAAGATGGCTAGCACAAACTAGAATACAGATCGGAAGAGGCGCTGGCCTCCTGCCTGGGATCCTCCTAACTACTCCTGGTCGTCGGCGGCCTGCACGTAGTAGTAAGCACCCACGATGTAGTATGGGCCGTCAAAGGTGGCGGCTGGCTCCGGGGCTCCAGCATCTGGTTGCAGCATCTAAGAAGAAAGGAAAAGGGGGAGCAAAACAACCGTGAGTACTCATCCAAAGTACTTGCAAGCAAGGATCTACACTACATATGCAATGGTATCAATGAAATGGGTAGTATTTGTGGACTGAACTGCAGAATGCCAGAATAAGAGGGGGATAGCTAGTCATATCAAAGACTACGCTTCTGGCAACCTCCATCTTGAAGCTTGTAGAAGAGAGTAGCTGGTAAGTTCACCAAGTAACAACGTATAGCATAATCCTACCCGGTGATCCTCTCCTCGTCGCCCTGTGAGAGAGCGATCACCGGGTTGTCTCTGGAACATGTCAGAGGTGTGTTTTATTAAGTATCCAGTTCTAGTTGTCATAAGGTTAGAATACAACTCTGGCTCGTCCTTTTACCGAGGGACATGGCTATTCGAATAGATAAACTTCCCTGCAGGGGTGCACCACATTACCCAACACATTGGATCCCTCTGGCCGGGCACACTTTCCTAGGTCATGTCCGGCCTCGGAAGATCAGCACATCGCAGCCCTACTTAGGCTCAACAGATAGGTCAGCACGCCGGTCTAAATCCTAAGCACGCAGGGTCTGGGCCCATCACCCATTGCACTCCTGCACGTTGCATGGGCGGCTAGAAGCAGACCTAGCCTCCCTAATACAAGAGCAGTCATTCTAGTCCAATCTGGCGCGCGCCGCTCAACCGCTGACGTCAAGAAGGCTTCGACTGATACCACGACGTCGAGTGCCCATAACTGTTCCCGCGTAGTTGGTTAGTGCGTATAGGCCAGTGGCCAGACTCAGATCAAATATTCAGATCTCGTTAAGCGTGTTATTTTGAAGTAACCGCGGATGACGACCAGGACCAGACCCACATGTCTCCTAGATGGTCACAACCTGCCATATCACTCCGCCACAAAGTAACACTCAGGGGGCCATCGGAAACCCAAGCCCACCACTACGTGGATGGAACCACCTATCCCTTCAGCCTCACATCCGAACAGTATCATAAGTGATGTAGCAGTATAGTAGTATATAGTATATATCTGTGATCACCTACCAAAGTGATCACAGCCCAGTAGTATAGCATGGCAGACAGACAAGAATGTAGGGCCACTGATGAAGTACTAGCAACCTATTCTAAGCATTAGGATAGCAGGTAAAGGTATCACTACTGCAGGATGCTGCTAACGCGACACTACGATCAGAGACCCTTCGAAGAAACTGTGTGCAATGCAATTGTAAGGATCGAAATAGCAACTAACAATTTTTAACTTTCTTTACCAATTTAAACTTTGCATCAAAGTAGGTTGTCTAGATATGCAACTAGTTGAGCAACCTATATGATGCAACAACAACAAGTACACAAGCAAGCAAGAGATGCAACACAAAGTAAACTTGCACAAGTAGAGGTACGAGATAACCAAAAGTGGAGTCGGTGAAGACGAGGATGTGTAACCGAAGTTCCTTCCTTTTGAAAGGAAGTACATCTCCATTGGAGCGGTGTGGAGGCACAATGCTCCACAAGAAGCCACTAGGGCCACCGTATTCTCCTCACGCCCTCACACAATGCGAGATGCCATGATTCCATTGTTGGTGCCCTTGAAGGCGGCGACCGGACCTTTACAAACAAGGTTGGGGCAATCTCCACAACTTAATTGGAGGCTCCCAACAACACCATGAAGCTTCACCACAATGGAATATGGCTCCGCTGTGACCTCAACGGTCTAGGGTGCTCAAACACCCAAGAGTAACAAGATCCGCAAGGGATTAGTGGGGGGAATCAAATTTCTCTTGGTGGAAGAGTAGATCGGGGCCTTCTCACCCAATCCCTAGAAAATCAACGAGTTTGATTGGCTAGGGAGAGAGATCGGGCGAAAATGGAGCTTAGAGCAACAATGGAGCTTCAAGCAACAATGGAGCTTGGGGATGGAAGAGGTGGTCAACTCGGAGAATAAGACTCCCCTTATATAGTGGAAGAACAAATCCAACCGTTATCCACTAACTCAGCCTGCAACGAGCGGTAGTACCACACCAGAGACATGGTACTACCGCCAGGGCCCGCGGTACTACCGCATGGCACTGAGGTACTACCGCTGGCGCAGCAGTAGCTAAACCAGCCCTGATGCATTGAAGCAGAGGGCGGTAGAACCGCTGGCGTGATACTACCGCTCCCCCTTGCGGTACTACCGCAGGGCCGGGATAGTCTAGATTGGGAAGGCACGAACATATAAAAATACATCCGTGGCAACTTCCACTGAGTTTCGATCTATGCAAAAATCCGACACGGTACTACCGCAAGCCAGGAGCAGTACTACCGCATAGGGCGCGGATGTAAAAAATTACATACGCCCCTACCTCCGCTCGTGTTGCTGAGCCTAGTCTGAGGCCACGGTACTACCGCGTCTGAGAAGCGGTACTACCGTGAGCACCTACGGTACTACCGCACCCAAGGATGGTACTACCGCAGGGGCCTGCGGTACTACCGCTCTGAGGAGCAGTACTACCGCATGCCCTAGTTCAGCAACACTAGAAGTCCTTCCTTTTGCAGAGATACGGAGAAACGGAGGATGCTCCAAAGAGCCAAAGGAAAGGTGGTGCAAAAGAAACACACGTGTACGTGTTGATTCCACCCAAACCTTTCCAATGCGGACCCACTCTTAATAGTACGGCTTTCCTACGACTCAAATCCACCGAAAAGAAACATAGTGAAACGCCGTCTTCAATAGTCTTCGAGGGGCACTGAGGGAGTCTTGGATTAGGGGGTGTTCGGATAGCAGGACTATACCTTCAGCCGGACTCCTGGACTATGAAGATACAAAATTGAAGACTCCGTCCCGTGTCTGGAAGGGACTTTCCTTGGCGTGGAAGGCAAGCTTGGCGATACGGATATGCAGATCTCCTACCATTGTAACCGACTTTGTGTAACCCTAACCCTCTCCGGTGTCTATATAAACTGGAGGGTTTTAATCCGTAGGACAACATACACTACAACAATCATACCATAGGCCAGCTTCTAGGGTTTAGCCTCCTCGATCTCGTGGTAGATATACTCTTGTACTACCCATATCATCAATATTAATTAAGCAGGACGTAGGGTTTTACCTCCATCGAGAGGGCCCGAACCTGGGTAAAACTTCGTGTCCCTTGCCTCCTATTACCATCCGGCCTAGACGCACAGTTCGGGACCCCCTACCCGAGATCCGCCGATTTTGACACCGACATTGGTGCTTTCATTAAGAGTTCCTCTGTGTCGTCGCCGTCAGGCTCGATGGCTCCTACGATCATCAATAGCGATGCAGTCCAGGGTGAGATCTTCCTCCCCGGACAGATCTTCGTCTTCGGCGCTTCGCACTGCGGGCCAATTCGCTTGGCCGTCTGGAGCAGATCAAAAGCTACGCCCCTGGCCGTCAGGTCAGATTTGGAAGTTTAAACTACACGGCTGACATCCACGGGGACTTGATCTTCGACGGACTCGAGCCACTGCCGAGCGCGCCGCACTGTCACGACGAGCATGATCTAGCTCTGCCGCCGAACAGTGCCCTGGAGGCCGCACCTGCATTGGCTCCTACCCTTAATTCGGAGCCAACTGCGTTGATCGAGGATGGGCGGTTGGATGCCACCTCGGGGGCTATGACCCCAACGGCGATTGAGCCGAACACTAGCCCTATACTCTGTGAGACTCGTGACTCCAAGGAGCCGGACTCCTCTCCGGACTCCGAACCCTCCGCGCCCCGGCCGATCGATTCCGATTGGGCGCCGATCATGGAGTTCACTGCCGTGGACATCTTTCAGCACTCTCCTTTCGGCGATATCCTGAAGTCACTGAAGTCTCTCTCTTTATCAGGAGAGCCTTGGCCGGACTACGGTTAGCAAGGTTGGGGTACGGATGATGAAGAAATTCAAAGCCCACCCACCACCCACTTTGTAGCCACTGTCGACGACTTAACCGACATGCTCTACTTCGACTCCGAAGACATCGACGGTATGGACGCCGATGAAGGAGATGATGAAGAACCAGCGCCTACTAGGCCCTGGAAAGCCACCTCGTCATATGACATATACATGGTGGACACCCCAAAAGAGGGAGATGGCGATGGAACAGCGGAGGATGACCCCTCCAAGAAACAGCCTAAGCGCCGGCGTCAGCGGCGCCGCTCAAAATCCCGCCAAAACAAATACGGTGATTCCAGCATGGGAGATAATAATACTCCGGAAAGCGCCGAAGAAAACCCCCTCCAGCAAGATTTAGCACAGGAGGATGGAGAAACCAGCCCTCATGAGAGAGCGGCAGACAGAGAGGTCGAGGACAATAATTATATGCCTCCCTCCAAAGACGAGGCAAGCCTCGACGACGACGAATTCGTTGTGCCAGAGGATCCCATCGAGCAAGAGCGTTTTCAACGCAGGCTTATGGCCACGACAAGAAGCCTCAAGAAAAACAGCAACAGCTTAGAGCTGATCAAGATTTGCTAGTCGACAGATGGACGGAAGTCCTTGCGGCCGAAGAGCATAAACTTGAACGCCCCTCCAAGAGCTACCCAAAGCGCAGGTTGCTACCCCGATTAGAGGAGGAAGCACTTGATGTGGCCGACCGGCCACCTCGTGGCCACGACAGAGAGGCCTCTCGGCCCTCCACTCAAGCCGCACCCCGTACCAAGGCACTGGAATATGCGCCGGACTTATGAGACATGTTGGAGGACAAGGCAAGGCAAACAAGATCGATCTACGGATCGCGTGGGCGCCCCACGGCTCGAGACGGTAACCGTCACGCTGGCCACAAATTCGGCAGGGCTGAACACAGTAGACAAGGCTCATTGGAGCTACGTCATGATATAGCCCAGTATAGAGGCGCCGCACACCCACTATGCTTTACAGACGAAATAATGGATCATCAAATCCCCGAGGGTTTCAAACCCGTAAACATAGAATTATATGATGGCACAACAGATCCTGCGGTATGGATCGAGGATTATCTCCTTCATATCCACATGGCCCGCAGCGATGATTTCCACGCCATCAAATACCTCCCACTCAAGCTTAAAGGACCAGCTCGACATTGGCTTAACAGCTTGCCAACAGGATCAATCAGTTGTTGGGAGGACCTGGAAGCCGCATTTCTCGACAATTTCCAAGGCACTTATGTGCGACCCCCAGACGCCGATGACCTAAGTCACGTAATTCAGCAGCCAGAGGAATCGGCCAGGCAATTCTGGACACGGTTCCTAACAAAGAAAAATCAAATAGTCGACTGTCCGGACGCTGAGGCCCTAGCAGCCTTCAAGCACAATATCCGTGACGAGTGGCTAGCCCGACACCTTGGACAGGAAAAGCCAAAATCTATGGCAGCACTCCCGACACTCATGACCCGCTTTTGCGCGGGAGAAGACATCTGGCTTGCTCGTAGCAACAATATGACCAAGAACCCTGGTAATTCGGACATCAGGGACAGTAGTGGTAGGTCGCGTCACAACAAGTAGAAGCGCCGCATTAACGGCGACAATGCTGAGGATACGGTAGTTAATGCCGGATTCAGAGGCTCTAAATCCGGTCAGCGGAAAAAGCCATTCAAAAGGAATCCTAGGGGCCCGTCCAGTTTGGACCGAATACTCGACCGCTTGTGCCAGATACATGGCACCCCCGAAAAGCCGGCCAATCACACCAATAGGGATTGTTGGGTGTTCAAGCAGGCAGGCAAGTTAAACGCCAAAAATGAAGACAAGGGGCTGCATAGCGATGACGACGAGGAGCCCCGGCCGCCGAACAACAGTGGACAGAAGGGTTTTCCCCCACAAGTGTGGACGGTGAACATGATATACGCAACCCACGTCCCCAAAAGGGAGCGGAAGTGCGCGTTAAGGGACGTATACGCGGTAGAGCCAGTCGCCCCAAAGTTCAACCCATGGTCCTCCTGCCCGATCACCTTTGATCGAAGGGACCATCCCACTAGCATCCATCATGGCGGATTCGCCGCATTGGTTCTAACCCAATTATTGATGGATTTCATCTCACTAGAGTCCTTATGGACGACGGCAGCAGCCTGAACCTGCTTTACCAGGATACAGTGCGGAAAATGGGCATAGATCCCTCGAGGATTAAGCCCACCAAAACGACCTTTAAAGGCGTAATACCAGGTGTAGAGGCCAACTGTACAGGCTCAGTCACACTTGAAGTGGTCTTCGGATCTCCGGATAATTTCCGAAGCAAGGAGTTAATATTCGACATAGTCCCGTTTCGCAGTGGTTATCACGCACTGCTCGGGCGAACCGCATTCGCTAAGTTCAATGCGGTACCGCACTACGCATACCTTAAGCTCAAGATGCCAGGCCCTCGAGGAGTAATTACGGTCAATGGAAACACCGAACGCTCCCTCTGAACGGAGGAGCACACGGCGGCCCTTGCAGCGGAAGTACAAAGCAGCCTCTCCAGGCAGTTCTCCAGTCCGACCACTAAACGACCAGACACGGTCAAGCGCGCCCGGAGTAACCTGCAACAAGACCGCCTGGCACGATCCGAGCAGGCGTAGCAATGCGGCCCCAACCCCAACCCTCGCAAAAAGGGGACGCCAGTACTTCGCGTACATAACTACGCTCTAGAGATACCATGGGTACAGGGGGAGGGGCACCATCACGGCACGCCCAAAACACGGCTTAAACCGTACCAGGGGATGCCGATTTTTTAATTTTCTCTTACTTTCAGGACTCCATCCTTCGGAAGGCCTGTTCGGCAGTTCAATTGCCGCACAAACGATGCAAGAACCAGGGAAGCAGACAAGCCACGCCGCATTACGGAACTCCCAGGTGGTCTCTATCACGAGCAGTATACCTGTTCTGCATACTATTCCGCAGCTTGCCCCTGGAACGGACATGTTAACTAGTCCAACCTTCCACTTATCGCATTATTTGTATCGTTCTGCTTTGATCGCAGCCCTTTTTAATAAACAATGCATAGCTTTCGTCTATTTTTGCATTACCTTTTTTCTTTATATATGTTCCTTAATGACATGTTGCACCCGTACATGTTGGTACGGCCAAAATACGCCAGGGGCTTTAGTACCCCTCAATATGGTGTGAGAAGTCCGAACACTTTAACAAGTGCGGCACCCCGAACTTATAGCATTATATGCATCGGCTCCGAATCATGTCTTGGGTTAATAGTTGGGTTTGCCCGGCTCCTATGTTTTGGTGCCTTACGTTCCGCTATATCGGCTAAGGTAGCACTAGGAGAACCACTGCGATTGTGCCCCAGTTGAGCTGAGTCGAGCACCTCAGTGGAGAAAGCTAAAACTGACTGTCATGATGAAGCGAGAGCTGGTCACTGTTCGAGAGGTTTTTCGAGTCCTTAAAGACTTATGCCGCTTAGGGTGAGGAGCCGGCTCTGTCCGGCCAAGGCGTGGATAGCGCCCCGAACTCGGTCTTCTGAATACCAGGGGCTTCGCCGAAATTTAAAATTATAGAATTCTATGGCTAAGTGAGAGTGTTCACGCATTATAGTCTGATTGCCTTGTTCGTTGGGCTGAGCGCCTCCCTCGAAGGACCCAAACATGGGAAAAAGAACGCTCAGGTTTATCCCCGAACACCCCAGCACTAGCGGCACGGGGGCAGAAGCCGACGACTCGCCATCTCTTAGAATTGATAAACAGCCGCACAGAAGGTAACATTTTAAATTCCAACAGCATTGCTTAGCGCATATAAACAAGTTTTCAGCACACAGGACAAAACGAGCAAGTTTCACTCAAAAATTACATCCCTAGAACATTCATCCGCCACAAGGCAGGCACCCTTCAGAACATCCTTATAGTAATTCTCGGGCTTGTGATGCTCTTTCCCCGGCGGTGGCCCATCCTTCACAAGCTTCTCAGCATCCAGCTTGCCCCAGTGCACCTTAGCACGGGCAAGGGCCCTACGGGCACCTTCAATGCAGACGGAGCGCTTGATGACTTTGAGCCTTGGGCAGGCCTCCACCAGCCACCGCACCAGTCTGAAATAGCTCCCAGGCAGAGCCCCTCCAGGCCACATCCGAACAATGAGGCCCTTCATGGCCTGTTCGGCCGCCTTATGGAGCTCGACCAGTTGCTTCAGCTGGTCGCTCAGGGGCACGGGGTGTCCGGCCTCAGCGTACTGAGACCAGAACACCTTCTCTGTCGAGCTGCCCTCCTCGGCTCGATAGAATGCGGCGGCATCGGACACACTCCGGGGAAGATCTGCGAACGCTCCTGGAGAGCTCCGGATTCGGGTAAGTAACAAGTAACTCACGTTTATGTGTTTTCTTTGCACAAAGAATGCCTTACCCGCCGCTATCTTCTTCACCTCATCCAACTCCTGGAGGGTCTTCTGGGATTCGGCCTTGGGAGACTTGGCATTTTCAATAGCCACCGCGTGCTCGGATGCTCGCGTCTTTGAGTCAAGCTCCAAACTCTCATGTTTTTCCATGAGAGCCTGGAGCTCTTGCCGCACCTTGCCAACCTCGGCCTCATACTTCTCCCGCTCGGTGCGCTCCGAGGCCGCCCTCTTCTCGGCCTCGACCAGCGCTTGCTTAAGGGTCGCCACTTCAGACGTGACCCCTACAATAGCCACGATAATCCTGTCATTCTTTGCAATTGCACCTTTTTATATATATTTAAAAACAAGGTATTTCTTACCTTCATTGTCCTCGAGCTGCTTCTTGGCACGCCCGAGCTCTTGCTCGGACCGCTCGAGGTTCTGCTTTAGCATGTCCACTTCCGCAGTCAGTGCGGCGGACGCAAGCAGAGAAGCCTGCATATGCATATTGACTCATTTTTGTTAGACTCCTGCGAATTTTATTTGATCCTCTATTTGGCTTTTCTTCCCGAACGCCAAACAGAGCATCAGGGGCTACTGTCTATGCGGTAATATTATTTACACATTCTTTACTTACCTCAAAGCCTGTTAAAAGGCTAGTACAAGCTTCAGTCAGTCCACTCTTGGCGGACTGAACCTTCTGGACCACCGCACTCATAATAGTGCGGTGCTCCTCGTCGATGGAGGCGCCTTGGAGCGCCTCCAACATATTGTCCGGTGCCTCCGGTTGGACGGGGGCCACCGGCACGGTGGACTTGCTCCTCTTGGAAGGAGGTCCCCCGCCAGACTCTGGAACCTTTGAAGGTTCCGGAGCGGTGTCCGGCCTAGAGCCGGACTTGGAGCCCTAGGGGGTTTCATCCCCTTTACTCCTGGAGTCCGGGAGGTCACCTTGCGGCGCCTCCAGGACCACCTCCTCCTGGCTTGGAACCTGTTGGGACAACACTTCGGTGTCATCCGTAGGGCGGGGGGAGGAAGCCGTCGGAAGCGAGTTCACATCCGACGAGTCCAGTGAGCCTCTCGACGACGCGTCGAGCCGGTCTTTGGGTGGGCTGCATAAACATATTCGACGTAAGGGAAAGCTGTGCAATAAACGAATATTATGAATTACTCTGGTATCCGGATATTTACGATTTTGCCAGGGGCTTGGCCCTGGGTTGCCACTCCTCTCCGCTGTCGTCGGCGTTGGTGGAGCAGTCCGGAGGAAGGGTTTTCCCCTTCTTGGACCCTCCGGCCTCCCCAGAGAGGGTGGCCTTCCTTTTCTTCTCTCCTCCCGCTGGAGGGGGGGAGGTCTCTTCTTCTTCCTCCTCGTCTTCATGGGAGGAATGCGCCTCGGAACCATCGGATGATGGATCCGACACCTCCTGGCGCCGGGCACGCTTTCGAGTCCCCGCGGCCTTTTTCGCGGCCTTCTTCTCCGGCACCACATAGGGTGCCGGAACTAGTAGCTTCGCCAAGCGGGCGTCCGTTGGGCCTTCGGGCAAAGGAGCCGGACAGTTGATCTGTCCGGATGTCACCTGCCAATCCTGTCAAAGGTAAGGGAGATTAGATCCCGCATGGAGTCAGACTATGAAAAACTGATACCCTATAAAAGGAAAAAACAGCTTACCGCGAGAGCGTGACGCTACGCACTGAATCCGCGATCCTCGGTAACGGATGCGGGAGCCTCGGCGCCCTTGAAAAGCACCTTCCAGGCATCTTCGTACGTCGTGTTGAAGAGCCTGCTCAGAGTTTGGTGCCGCGCCGGGTCGAACTCCCACAGGTTGAAAGCCCGTTGTTGACATGGGAGGATCAAGCGGATGAGCATAACCTGGACTACGTTGACAAGTTTGAGCTTCTTGTACACCAGGGTTTGGACGCATGTTTGGAGTCCGGTCAGCTCTCCCTTCTTACCCCACGACAGGCCCGTCTCCTTCCAGGAGGTGAGTCGTGTAGGGGGTCCGGATCGAAACTCAGGGGGTGCGACCCATTCGGCGTCGCGCGGCTCGGTGATGTAAAACCACCCGATTGCCACCCCTTCAGGGTCTCCACAAAGGAGCCCTCGAGCCATAGGACGTTGGCCATCTTGCCCACCATGGCGCCTCCGCACTCCGCCTGGTTGCCGCGCACCACCTTCGGCTTGACGTTGAAAGTCTTGAGCCATAGGCCGAAAGGGGATGCGGAGGAAGGCCTCACACACGACGATAAACACCGAGATGTTGAGGACGAAGTTCGGGGCCAGATCGTGGAAATCCAGGCCGTAGTAGAACATGAGCCCCCAGACAAATGGGTGGAGAGGGAAGCCCAGTCCACAGAGGAAATGGGGGAGGAACACCACCCTCTCATGGGGCCTAGGGGTGGGGATGAGCTGCCCCTTTTCGGGAAGCCGGTACGCGATGTCGTTAGACAGGTATCCGGCCTTCCTCAGCTTTTTGATGTGTCCCTCCGTGACGGAGGGGACCATCCACTTGCCTCCCGCTTCGGATATGGCTGGAGAAGGTTGAGGTGGGGAGTGCGGACTTGGGCGTTGGAGCTCGAGTGCGCAAGAATGGATAGGCGAAGGAGGAAGAAGGCGTAGGTGAAAAGGTGGATCCTTATCCCCTTATATGGGTGGACGCAACTACATGTCCCCACCAGCCTGGTAAAACTCGCTTATCTCCAAGCCCCGTAATCAATGGCGCGGTTGGGTTACCCATGCCCGTATTGATGAGAATCCCGGGATAAGGGGACACGATCTCTGCTTTAACAAGACATGCCAAGGAAACCGCCTCGCATGACACACTGAGGTGGGATAATGAAACGACTTGGATAAAGGCTTGGCCGTGGTGTGTCACGCTACGGAATACGTCAGCAGATTAGATTTGTATAAATATTATTCTCTCTATGGCAATATGAGGAAACTTATTTTGCGAAGCTGGACACTATCTTTGTGTTCAAGATCTTCTATGAAGTACTTGGAGGAGGAACCCGCCTTGCAATGCCGAAGACAATCTGCGCGCCGGACTCGTCGTCATTGAAGCCTGGTTCAGGGCCTACTGAGGGAGTCCTGGATTAGGGGGTGTTCGGATAGCCGGACTATACCTTCAGTCGGACTCCTGGACTATGAAGATACAAGATTGAAGACTTCGTCCCGTGTCCGGAAGGGACTTTCCTTGGCGTGGAAGGCAAGCTTGGCGATACGGATATGCAGATCTCCTACCATTGTAACCGACTTTGTGTAACCCTAACCCTCTCCGGTGTCTATATAAACCGGAGGGTTTTAGTCCGTAGGACAGCATACACTACAACAATCATACCATAGGCTAGCTTCTAGGGTTTAGCCTCCTCGATCTCGTTGTAGATCTACTCTTGTACTACCCATATCATCAATATTAATCAAGAAGGACGTAGGGTTTTACCTCCATCGAGAGGGCCCAAACCTGGGTAAAACTTTGTGTCCCTTGCCTCCTGTTACCATCTGGTCTAGACGCACAGTTCGGGACCCCCTACCCGAGATCCACCGGTTTTGACACCGACAGGCACCAAATCGTCTTGTGCCTAGACATGATATATCTAAAATGCTCAGTGCACACGATTAGTCTGCAAAAGCATTGTCATCAATCACCAAAACTACTAAGGGATAAATATGCCCTTACAATCTCCCCCTTTTGGTGGATTCATGACAATATGGGATTTGCACATAGGGATATAAAATAAAGCATAGGCAAACCCAACATCTAGAAAATATAGACGGGCTCCCCCTAGATGTGTGCACTCTGGAGATGTGCTTTGGACTCCACGGCACACATACTAGGATCAACACTCCCTCTATATTTTATAGACGAGGCAAGATACTACATATGAGCATAAGTTAACTGGCACAAGATAGCATAAGCTCACGGGCTACTAAGCATGAAAGACAATAAGATACGCTAGAGTGCATATGTCTTACACCATATGATAAGGGAAAATGACTTATGACAAACCAAACCAAAGCAAACGAGGTCCAACAGAACGAAAGCAAACATGACACACGACACGCAAATCCCTACACTCTCTCCCCCTTTGGCATCGAGACACCAAAAAGGCAGAGAGGACACCTACGACACAGGTGGTAGCCCCAGCTGAAGTGATCACTTGTCGCGCTCCTCGTCGAACTCAATAGCGGGGATGGGCTCCTCCTCAGATCCAGTCCACTGATAGCCCTGCTTCGCCATCCATTCTTCCTATGGAGTGATGTTCTTTTCGAACCCACTGGATATCTCCTTGCCAAACATCCTCAAGATCCTCTTGTCGCGACGGCGACTCTCCTTCTGAGCAACATGAGGCCTGTACTGTCCCTTGGCCTGCATGCAGAACAGAGCCGTCATCTTGTTCTTCGGCTTCTTAGCCCAAGAAGGCTCAGAAGATGAAGGCGAGTAGACGGCAAAGTTGTCCGCATCTGCTTCCTCCTCCTCAATCTCATCCTCATCCACATCCATTTGAGCAGCCTCTGCCTCAGCACGGGTAGTGGTATTATCCCACTGAGGCTTGATGCGGAGCTTGATGGGCTCGTGACGGATCCAGTCGGGGGCCTGAAACTCATCATGGGGATAGAGCTTCTCCCAAGTCTTCGAGATCAAGTGAAACAGGTAAGGACCATAGATGGGTACCTTACGGTTGAACACCGCAAACCATAACTCACACCACATGATATGTGAGACATCAAGTGGTTGCGTCTGAGCATGACGCGCCTCCTCATAGATGAGCATCATATCCACGAGATAGGCATGTACCTTATCCTTGTCACCAATGCGTGGAAAGAGGGAGTTGCGGAAGATCCGATGCATGATGCCAAGGAATGGGTTCAGCACCCACGCCTTCTTGCCACTGGGAAGCTTCTTCTCAACATAGTACTGTTGAAGCTTGTTCTTGCCGGTAGACTCGGGGTTGGCATGAGGGCGAACACCAACAGGCGTGTTGAGCCCCTCACCACGAACCTGTAGCAGATCCATAAACTCCTTCCACTTAGCGGTCATCTGTTGTCCATTGGTCATCCATGTCATGGTCTGTTCCTCATCAGTATGGAAGTGGACCGAAGCAAAGAATTGGGCCACAATATCAGGGTCAAAGTCAAAGTGGGAAGTGATCAAGTCCTCAATGCCAAACTACTCCACCAGGTCCAAAGCCTCACCAAAATATGCCCGATGTTTATCCTGCCTCATATGAACCATATCAATCCAGTGCACGTCCACGTAGAGGTTCTGCTTGGCCTTGAGCACATCCAGAAAGATAATGTTCTGCTGCTTGGTCCAGAACAAACCATTCCCTCTGAAGTTTGCACGGGGATTCACATAGGGGTTAATCTTCCTTCGAGTGACAAACTCAGCTAGTGGCATCTCATCCATGCCCATTGTTGGCTCCTTGGTCTTGATTGCGGTTGACTTGGTTCTGCGTTGGGGGGCATTGGAGCCCTATGGAGCCTCATCTTGGTTACGCAGGCGCTTTGAGCCCATGTCGCGGACGGGATTTGACCGACGGACATTGGAACCGGAGCCACCACCTATGACACACAACACAAGAACATGCAAGCGAAGCGAGACGGATCAATGCAAAGACCACAACAAAACAAATGAAACAAGTAGAAATAACATTGGGTAGCTGCCACAGGGAAGGTTCGACTTCAACGGTAGTACCGCACCAACGTGCGGAACTAAAATTTTACTGCTGCTCCAGCCACGATAGTACTGCGCCGGGATGGCACGATAGTACCGCACCCAAAGCGGAAGTAAAATTTTACTTCCGCGCCTCGCGCGGTAGTACCGCTCCTGAGGAGCGGTAGTACCGTATGAGGCGAAAGCGGCCAGAACGGTAGTACTGCATGGTAGGTGCGATAGTACTGCACGGTAGGTGCGGTAGTACCGCACGGGGTTAGATCCGGGGTAAATCAGATCTGGGCTCAGCCGCAACAGTGGAGTGGTACTACGGTTGATCAAAAATTCTGTGTGGCAACATACCAAATAGCATCTATACTGCACTACTACTCTCCTACATCCTACTCTTGCAAAGATTTGACCTAAAATCTCAAGAACAACATGCATCTCCCCAAAAACCTAGAGACAAAATAATGAGGCAAAGAGAGAGGGATTTGGGGAGAAACCTTGTTCCATGGCAAGAGGGCGAGGTGGGGAACGATTCCACCGGTCGGAATGCGAGGAGAGCGGCCGGAGACAGAGATCCGGCGAGGTCCTCTGGTGCCGTTCTTGGGCAGGAGAGAGAGACGGGGTGGGGAAAAGAGATGAATGGGTATGGGGGAGTTAGAACTCCCCCTACCCCGCTCTTAACCCCCACCCGCTTGCGAAGGCGCGGTAGTACCACGGGTCCTCTGGTAGTACCGCCCGGGCGGAAGTACCGCACAACGGGCGGTAGTAAAAAATTACTGCCGCAATGGAGGCAGTAGTACCATGCCATGGAGGCAGCTGTGCTACCATAGAGCAGCCCACCTCCTGCGGTAGTACCGTGGCATGCCACGGTAGTACCGTACCACAAGAAAGTGCAAGTTTCGCAAAAAGAGAGGGAAATGGCCTTTGCAATGCAACCTTCAAGCAACCGAACACACAGAAGAGAGGCGAACACACGAGGCAACTCAAACACGCGCACGACAAAAAGAGAAAGGACAAAAGACAACAAGGACCAAACACGCGACACAACCTCTCCAAAGAGAGGGCGGTGGCCGGAGCCACCTATGTTTGAGTTAATTGGTATGGCACCACGAAGAATTATCCTTGGGCCCATGACCAAAACGTGTCTTTGAAGCACAAATACCATCACAAATGGCTAATGTGAAAGAGTTGATCAATTTATGCATAATGGGGGGAGGGAGAGTTCATTGAGAGAACAACACTCCCCCTATGTCCATGCCTACACCTAAACAAGATATCAAGTTGAGTGTGGTGGGGTGTGCAAGGGTTCAAGCCACATTGCTCGAATCAATGATATTTAGCTCATGCCTTAACTCATGAAATCTTGCTTCATCCAAAGGCTTTGTGAAGATATCTGCAAGGTTATCATGAGTGTTGACATAGTTGAGGTCGATCTCCCCTCGCCTAATATGATCGTGGATGAAGTGATACCGAATCTCAATATGCTTCGTCTTGAAGTGTTGTACCGGGTTGAGAGAAATCTTGATGGCACTTTCATTGTCACACCAAAGAGGCACTTTGTCACAAATGACACCGTAATCCTTTAAAGTTTGCCTCATCCATAGAAGTTGTGCACAACAACTACCGGCGGTCACATACTCCGCTTTGGTGGACGAGAGAGACACACAACTTTGCTTCTTAGAAGACCAACTCACCAAAGAGCAACCAAGGAATTGGCACCCTTCGGAAGTGGACTTCCTATCCACTTTGTCTCCCTCCCAATCCGAGTCCGAATAGCCTACAAGGTTGAAGTTTGCTCCTTTTGGATACCATAAGCCAAAGTTTGGGGTATGAGCCAAATATCAAAATATTTGCTCGACTTCCACAAAGTGGCTTTCCTTAGGTGCGGCTTGAAACCGTGCACAAATTCCCACACTCAGGATGATATACAGTCTAGATGCACAAAGGTAAAGCAAGGAGCCAATCATGGAGCGATATACCTTTTGATCCACCACTTTACCATTGGGATCGATGCCAAGTTGGCATTTGACGGGCATTGGAGTGGAAGCCGGCTTGACATCACTTAGCTTGAATCTCTTGAGCATGTCTTGAGTGTATTTGGCTTGGTTGATGAAGGTTCCTTCTCTTTGTTGCTTGACTTCGAACCCGAGAAAGAACTTCAACTCTCCCATCATGGACATCTTGAACTTTGAGGTCATGAGAGCGGCAAATTCCTCATTGAAAGCTTTGTTAGAAGAACCAAAGACAATATCATCAACATATAGTTGGCACACAAACAACTCCCCTTTGACCTTCTTAGTAAAAAGAGTGGGTCGATTTTCCCAATTTCAAACCCATGATCTTGCAACAACTCAGTAAGGTGGTCATACCACGCACGTGGGGCTTGTTTAAGGCCATAGAGTGCCTTATCGAGTTGGTACACATGATCGGGGAAATAGGGATCCTCGAACCGGGGGGGGGGGTTGTTTGACATACACCAACTCATTAATAGGACCATTAAGAAAAGCACTCTTCACATCCATTTATTGCAACTTGAAGTTATGATGAGAAGCATAAGCAATCAACAAACGAATAGATTCAAGGCGAGCAACGGGAGCAAAGGTTTCACCGTAGTCGATACCCTCGACTTGGGAGTAGCCTTGTGCTACCAAGTGATCCTTGTTGCGGACAATAATTCCATGAGCATCTTGCTTGTTCTTGAATATCCACTTGGTTGGAATGAAATTGGTTCCCCGTTGGCCTTGGCACCAATCTCCACACCTTGTTGTGCTCGAAGTTGTTGACTTCTTCATGCATGGCATTAAGCCAATCGGGATCTTCGAGCACCTCATAGACCTTTTTGGGGTTCAACACCAGAGACAAACGCATGATGTTCACAATAGTTTTCCAATTGTCTACGAGTACTTACCCCCTTTCGTATACTTCCAAGCACATTCGTCATGAGATGACCCTTGGTAGAGAGCTTGGATGCAATCTTGGCGGCACGATGCTCCAATTCCTCCTCAGGAGTGAGTTGAGGAGCGGTTACTTGATCATCTTGAGCGTCGTCTTGAGCTTGTTCTTGATCTTGAGCTTGCTCTTGATCTTGAACTTGCTTGGAGGAGAGAACTTGACCTTGGACTTCACTTGGTGGTTCAACACCATCTTGAGGTTGATCTTGCCCTTGGTCTTGTTCATGGGGTTGAGGGCCTTCACTTTGTTCTTCGGAAGCGTGTGGGCCTTGGGTTGGTGATGGTTCCACTTGAGTGGAACATTGTCCTTATCCTTCGGCCACAAGGGGTTCCTCAATGGGTAGGATAAAACTGACACCCATTCTTCTTATGGCTTGGGGAGGAATTTCATCACCTACATCACAAATTCCAGTTTGCTCCACTTAGGAGCCGTTATTCTCATCAAACTCCACGTTACACGTCTCCTCAATAAGTCCCATGGACTTATTGAGGACATGGTAAGCATGGGAGTTTGTAGCATAACCAACAAAAATGCCATCTTGAGCTCTAGCCTCAAATTTAGAGAAACGAACACCTTTCTTGAGAATGAAACACTTACACCCGAACACCCGAAAGTACTTGAGGTTGGGCTTGTTACCGGTGAGTATCTCATATGGAGTCTTGTTCAAGCCTTTGCGGAGATAGAGCCGATTGGATGCATGACACGCGGTGTTGATGGCTTCGGCCCAAAAGTTGTATGGAGACTTGAACTCCACCATCATGGTCCTTGTCACATCCATCAACGTCTAGTTCTTCCTCTCTGCTATACCATTTTGTTGAGGGGTGTAAGGTGCTGAATATTGATGCTTGATCCCCTCATCACTAAGAAACTCATCCAAGGTGCAGTTCTTGAACTCGGTGCCATTGTCACTTCTTATTGTCAAGATCTTTGCATTGTGTTGGCGTTGAGATTCATTTGCAAAGTCGATGACGGTTTGTTGGGTCTCACTCTTCCTCTTGAAGAAGGACACCCAAGTGTATCTTGAATAATCATCCACAATCACCAAGCAATACTTTCTACCCCAAGACTATCAAAGGATGAAGGCCCAAAGAGATCCAAATGAAGGAGCTCCAAAGGCCTCTTCGAGTAAATGATAGTCGTGGGAGAGTGAGCCTTCTCATGTAGCTTTCCTTCGATACAAGCACTACAAGCACAATCTTTAGCAAAACTAACATTTGTTAGTCCACGGACATGGTCCCCCTTGAGAAGACTTTGCAAAGATCTCATATTGACTTGGGCTAAACGGCAATGCCAAAGCCATCCCACGTCAACTTTAGCCATTAGGCATGTCACGGTCTTAGTGGGTCGCTCTGAGAAGTTAATCACATAGAGACCATTCTCGACATGCCCAACAAAGGCTACTTTAAGAGTCTTGCTCCACAAGAGGGCCACGGTATCAATATCAAAGAAGGTGGCAAAACCCTTGATTGCAAGTTGACGAACGGAAAGTAAATTATATGCAAGGGACTCAACAAGCATGACTTTCTCGATCGTGAGATCAGGAGAAATGACAACCTTGCCAAGTCCCAATACCTTACAAGACAAGGCATCACCCCACTCGACATTGGTGGGCATAGATGAGATCGTGTGCACGTCCACCACCAAGTCCTTGCTTCCGGTCATATGATTAGTGGCTCCACTATCGAGCAACAATGACCCTCCACCTGAAGCAAACACCTACAAGAGATCAATGCTTGGTTTTAGGTACACATTTTGTAATGGGTCCTTTGATGTTAGTAACAAGGGTCTTAGGAACCCAAATAGACCATTCAATGTACTCATAAGGAGAACCAACAAATTTAGCATAAACATGCCCATCACTCGCACGACACAACACATAAGAAGGGTTAAAGTCACCGGCTTTGTTGGAAGGGGTGGCATTGCCCTTCTTGACACCACCACCCTTAACATTGTTCTTCTTCTCCTTAGAAGCACCCTCTCCTTCTTTCACAAAGGTTTGCTTGAGAGGAGGAGGTCGTTTGGCCTTGTCATTCTTCTTCTGGTTCTTGGGCTTGGGTGCAAACCCGATTCCCTCCTTGCCCACAACTTCCTTTTGATTGCTCAAAAGGTCGTTGAGGTTCTTCTCACCTTGTATGCAAGACACGAGGCCTTTCTCAAGTTGCTCCTTCAACTTTGCATTCTCCTCAACAAGACGCACATGCTCACAACAAGGGTTAGTAGAATTTGCATTATCAATTAAAACCATATGAGGAAAAGTGGCTTTCTCCTTGGTTAGCTTCACTTGGAGTTGATCATGAGACTCTATAAGACTAGCATGAGTACCCTTCAAGGCCTTGTGAGCCTTGTCAAGTATATCAAACTCCTCCTTGAGTCTAGCAAGATCAACCCCAAGTTTGGCTTTCTCGGAATTTAGCACACGAGATATAACAAGAGAATGATCAAGATCTTTTTACAATTTAGCATGGTCATCGTTGTGTGACTCCTCAAGAGCCAAACGATGACCACGCTCTTCCTCAAGTGCATTAGAGAGATCCTATATCTCATCGGCATAGTCACGACTATGCCCCTCCATCTTTGAGATGGTGTTTTCGTGAGCCTCAATCATGTCATTGGCTTCACCAAGTTGTTCCAAGAGAGCAACAAAGTGCTTATTGGATTTGCCCTCGAGCTTACTCATAAAAGACTCAAATTCATTTCCTCCACATTAGACCCCCACTTTCATCAATGCAATCCGTCAAAGAAGGATGAGTAATGATGGTAGTTTTGATGTTGAGGGTTACCTTGTTGGTGGCTTTAGCCATGAGTCACTTGGCGGTGATGTTCTCATTGGGTGAGTCAAACAGGGATGCCCGTGGAGTTGTCGCAATGGCCACTGAGGCCATGGCAACCGGCTCACCGTCTTCATCATCATCATCCTCATTATACTCTTCTTGTGCCACCAATCCCTTGGGAGGAGTCTTCTTGGTGAAGTTGTTCTTGTTGGGGGAAGACTTGGCCTTGTCCTTCCGGGTGAGCTTGCCACCATTGTCTTCCCTCTTCTCATAGGGGCACTACGCAACAAAGTGGCTCACATTGCCACAATTATAGAAAGTCCTCACACGTTTCTTGCCCTTGGCGCTACTTGAGTTGCTCTTGTTGAAGTTGAGCCTTGAGTTCTTCTTGCTCCAAAATTGTCTTGAAGCAAGAGCCATGTGCTCATGATAATCATATTTTGTATCCTCGGGGTTGCTCTCCTTTTCTTCCTCTTCCCCCTCTTCTTCCACACTAGCCTTGGCTTTCAAGGCAAGGTTGGGCTTCTTTGCTCTTTGAGAACGCAACACCGCATTATCGGCGGTCTTGTCCAAGATACTCATTGCCACAAACTCATCCAACAGTTCACTTGAGGACAAAGTGTGGAAATCCGGCCTTTGACGAATGACGGAGGACATAGCCTTATGGTAAGGCATCATGGCTTTGAGAAACTTCCACTTGATCCAATTGTCATTTGTATCCTTGGTCCCATGATCTCGGAGTGAGACTGCGAGTGTGGTTAGTCTCCGGTAGAGCTCACGAGGTTCTTCACCTTCATTCATGGAAAATTCATTGGCTTTATCTTGCACCACTTAATAGTTGGAGCGTTGAATGCTCGCGCTTCCCTTGTGAAGGGAAACAACATGGTGCCATGCTTCCTTTGCCACGATGAACGGTCGGAGATGCACAATATCTTCGGGAGGCATTGCATGTTGGATGATGAAGAGAGAATTCACGTTGAATTGATGATCCGTGCCTTCTCTAAGGGTGAAGTTGCTTGAGTCATGCAGATAGAAACCTTGCTCAATGATTCTCTAAAGGTTAGTATTAACATGATTTAAATGACGCTTAAAGCGATAGACCCAAGCGTCAAAATCCTCATTTTTCACAATCTTAGGAGGAGAACCAACATGATTTAAATGAGTGGAGGGAATCGGTCCTCCATAGGTAAGTGGAGGTTCCACATGGGCAAAGATGCCACTACCATTTCTACCACTAGAAGAGGGAACTTTCTCACTAGTAGCTTCCCCCTTGTCGGAGTTAGCATCCGTCACCTTGTTAGTGGGATCAACCGCTTCTAACGGTGCGGTGTACAATTTAAGACCATCAAGAAAGTTCTTAAGCATGCCTTTGACCTCGGCCGTCATGGAGGTTTTCAATGTGTCCAAGGCCACATTGAACTCCTCACGTGAGACCGAGGTTCCCCCATCGGCTGTAGACGAGGACGGAATCACATCGGGGTGCTCCTCCTCACCGTCTACGGTGTCAACCATACTCTTCGGACGGCAAAGTCCTTAATAAAGAGACGAGGCTCTGATACCAATTGTAAGGATCAAAATAATTGACTAGAGGGGGGGGGGGTGAATAGGCAACTAACAATTTTTAACTTTTCTTTACCAATTTAAACTTTGCATCAAAGTAGGTTGTCTAGATATGCAACTAGGTGATCAACCTATATGATGCAAAAATAAGAAGTACACAAGCAAGCAAGAGATGCAACACAAAGTAAACTTGCACAAGTAGAGTACGAGATAAGCAAGAGTGGAGCCGGTGAAGACGAGGATGTGTTACCGAAGTTCCTTCCTTTTGAAGGGAAGTACGTCTCCATTGGAGCAGTGTGGAGGCACAATGCTCCCCAAGAAGCCACTAGGGCCACCGTATTCTCCTCACGCCCTCACACAATGCGAGATGCCGTGATTCCACTATTGGTGCCCTTGAAGGCGGCGACCAGACCTTTATAAACAAGGTTGGAGCAATCTCCACAACTTAATTGGAGGCTCCCAACAACACCATGAAACTTCACCACAATGGAATATGGCTCCGCGGTGACCTCAATCGTCTAGGGTGCTCAAACACCCAAGAGTAACAAGATCCGCAAGGTATTAGTGGGGGAATCAAATTTCTCTTGGTGGAAGAGTAGATCGGGGCCTTCTCACCCAATCCCTAGAAAATCAACGAGTTTGATTGGCTAGGGAGAGAGATCGAGCAAAAATGGATCTTAGAGCAACAATGGATCTTGGGGATGGAAGAGGTGGTCAACTCGGAGAAGAAGACTCCCCTTATATAGTGGAAGAACAAATCCAACCATTGTCCACTAACTCAGTCTGCGACGAGCGGTACTACCGCAGTAGAGACGTGGTACTACCGCCAGGGCCTGCGGTACTACCACATGGCACTGCGGTACTACCGCTGGTGCAACAGTAGCTAAACCAGCCCTGATGCGTTGAAGCAGAGGGTGGTAGAACCGCTGGCGCGGTACTACCGCTCCCCCTTGTTGTACTACCTCAAGGCCGGGATAGTCTAGATTGGGAAGGCACAGACATATAAAAAATACATCCGTGGAAACTTCCGCTGAGTTTCGATCTATGCAAAAATCCGACATGGTACTACCGCAAGCCATGAGCGGGACTACCGCGTAGGGTGCGAATGTAAAAAATTACATCTGCCCCTACTTCCGCTCGTGCTGCTGAGCCAGGCCTGAGGCCACGGTACTACCGCGTCCGAGAAGTGTTACTACCGTGAGTACCTGTGGTACAACCGCGCCCAAGGTCGGTACTACCGCAGGGGCCTGCGGTACTACCGCTCTGAGGAGCAGTACTACTGCATGCCCCAATTCAGCAACACTAGAAGTCCTTCCTTTTGTAGAGATACGGAGAAACGGAGGATGCTCCAAAGAGCCAAAGGAAAGGTGGTGCAAAAGGAATAGACGTGTACATGTTGATTCCACCCAAACCTTTCCAACGCGGACCCCCTCTTAATAGTACGGCTTTCCTACGACTCAAATCCACCGAAAAGAAACGTAGAGAAATGCCGTCTTCGAGGGGCACCAAATCATCTTGTGCCTAGACATGATATATCTAAAATGCTCAATGCACACAATTAGTCCGCAAAAGCATTGTCATCAATCACCAAAACTACTAAGGGATAAATATGCCCTTACAATAATCACAAACAGTGGTGTTAAAAACATCAAAAAAGGTGCAAAACATTTGCGATGACGGATGCATCAAACACGGTTCTGATTTTAGTTGCGTGTGCGATGTAGGGCATACGGTTCAGTTCAATTAACTGTTTGCGATGAGGAGGAACAAAAGAAACGGGCAGCCAGATGAAGGTGTGTGTGATATACAGCTTACGGTTCACTCGGATGAACTGTTTGTGATTAGGCAACACAAAAGAAACGGGCAGCCAGATGAAGGTGTGTGCGAGGTACAGCATACGGTTCACTCGGATGAACTGTTTGTGATTAGGCAACACAAAAGAAACGGTCAACCAGATCAAGGTGTGTGAGATATACGGCATGCGGTTCACTCGGCCTTGTCGTCAGTGTGTGACCTCTGTGGCAACCGTTCGCTCCCCACTAGCCTCTTCTTGTACCGTGGCAACCGTCCACCGCCTCTTGGAATTTCACTTTCGATTTGGAACTGCTGTCGCACGCTCTTTCTCCCTCCATTTGCCTTCAACCTTCCTTCTGCCATTGTTCGATCATCTTCTCCATGGAGGGAACTGGCCGGAAACGACCCCGTTATTCTTGCCCCGATTTGAAAGATGACGTGGTGGAGGAACTCATTGATCGGTGCGATGTCATCACCTCAGCTAGCATGGCAGGTTCGTTCAAGACCATTCTTGACTCAACTAATAACATCATTACAAGCAACCCAAGGGTCCAGGAGCGGTTTGATCTCCCCTATATTCTTTGCCGTGACCCTGTTGACTGGCGCGGGGACGATGGAAGCCTCACCTTGTGCAAGTTGATGCCGCTTGAGAATGATACGTGTGATGTTAAGATGTCATCGCTTGAGGGCAAGGCTTGGGCAGGCGCAAATGGAGATTGGGTTGTTTATATTGGGTACAACTATGAGTGGAAACTTGTGAATGTGTACACTCGTCACCGGGTTCCACTTCCAAAAATCTCAGACTACCCAGAGGTTGAGTACACCGGTATTCTACGTGAGTTCAAATACGATCATGGTGACTGTCGTCTACAGAAGATAGCAATTTGTCGAGTTCCCAATCGCTCTTGGGATTACACGAACTATGAAGTTATTGCTATATTCGACAAGCTTGTTGCCGTCCTTACTTCCACGCCTCGATGGAAATTGCCCAAAAATCAATTTCTGCACACGGATGAGTACTATGTTGCAATTCAATACGAGGGTCTTGTGTTTGTTGCCGCCAATCATGGCACTATTTTTGCATGGAATCCTGATGTTTTCGGTACGTTTGTCTTCCACCGTAATTATAACTGTTTCATCCACATGCATGCGGGTTAGCTAGTTTCCCTTTACTAATTAACCTTCTTGTGTTTCCAAGGTCCTGTGAACATTGCACCACCTATACTTGAAAATTTTTATAACCAAGGGGGAGATGACGATGCTGGTGATCACGAACAGAAATCCTGCTCGACACATTTTCCCTTGGCTTCATGGGGAAGCTGTCGGTTTGCATACGGGTGTTCTAACTAAAATGTTTGCGACGAGTGTTTTATATTTTAAAACCATTGACGTTTTTTCAAAAGAAAATCGTTTGATAAGTCTGTACATTAAGAGAGAAAAATGCAAGTTTGTTCAAACCATATCTTTCATTCAGTCACACTACGAATTTATATTCATATGATCAAGAATTCGAGATATAGTATTAAACCCCAAAAAAACTATTTCCGACGGTGGCGGAGGCGGCGTGCCGCGCCATCGTTGTCATTGTCGTCCTCCCGGACGCCGTTGTTGAAGTCTTCAAGGTAGCACAAAATGTTGTTCACTTGTAAATCAAACATCATGTCGTCGCGCGATCGATGGGCAGGGCGCGTGAGGACGGTAACTGGCACCGCTGAGAGGTAGCGGTTGATGGCAGCGTCCCATGCCGCTGAGGGGGGCACGCGCACCGGCACAGGCGCGGTGGGTGCAACCAAACGCACGGGGACCAGCACCACGGTGGGTGGAGGCCCTGCCCGTGCGCAACGGGTGCAGCCAAATGCACGGAGGCCGGCGCCACGGTGGGTGGAGGGGCGCGCATGGGAACGGGCGCTGGCGCTGGCATGTACATGAGCTCGCGCGGGTCCGCAGAGACCTCGCTGACGCCCGCGGCTTCCAACTCTGTGATAGTGCTCGGCGACCAGCTCGTCAATGCTATGGGGTTGGTCGCTAGCGTGGGTGCAGGGATGGGAGCTGGGACGGGAGTGGTGGTAGCAACCGCCGCGGCTAGCTCGTTCTGGGCCATGTCCATGAGGCCCCATTCCTCCTTATTTTCTATCTCCTCCGGCTCGGAGTCAACTTCACCAAACTTGAAGACTAGTGGCAGATGATCATTCTGCATCATGCGTTGGTGGAGGTCTATGGGAGGGAGGAGAATGGGAGGCGAACAATAAGGCCACCTGTATTAAACAGCGTTCGGGCGCCATTAATGGAGAGAAAGGCGGGCGGCCATAGAAGTCAAAGGGCTCACTTCCCAGTGAGCCTGCGCAGCAGACAAGTCGCACGCTTCCTGGTGAGCCTGTGCATGTGAGGACACCTTGCACGTCTCTCGGTCAGCCTACGCACCGAACTCCGGTCGCACGCCTTCCGTTCAGTCAAGGTCAAGCAGCTGTCCGCACGGCACCTCCTATAGCCATTAAAACGAAGACATGTGGCATCACGTAAATGGTTAACAGAACACACACGATTTGAATTATACAAACGTTTGAGATACTAAAGTGGCAACTATTTTTTCAAAATGCCTTTGTTGGCTGTTATTCAAGTGCGCCTTCTCTCAAAATGGACACGGAAAATACCACAACATGCCGGGTGCCATTCCATGATAGCATGCCAAGTTTCATGAATTTCAGACGAGTTTTGAATTACTAGAATTTAAAAACAAAGTATCTCAACGTTTTCCGGCAATCAACAGTGCCCTGGTATTTGAAATTCATTCCCACTTCTTGCATGGGTCCTAAGCATGCACCCAAGGACACAGATTTGATTTTTCAACCAATTTATATGCATTAGAGCATGTGCATGTAGTTCATATTTGAATTATGCGCATAAATGCATTGAAAACTCAATTAATGCATATAAATGTCCAAACGAACCCTAAAAAATCCCAAAAATTGACACAACACTCCAGTTGTTCTATGTTGACACGAGAAAAAATTTGAAAGCAACAAGAGGCGATGGATATTGTTTCATTCCCAAAGGTGGGACGTTCCCTACCGAAACCATCAGGCTTGTTGTGAGAAGCTCTGGTTTGTGAGAAGCATATCCCCAAACCTGCCTCAAATGGGACAAAAAATTTACCACGGCATGTCGATGCCGCTCCATGAAAGCATGCCAAGTTTCATGATTTTCAGACGAGCTTTAGATTTACCAGAATTTAAAAACCAGGTATCTCAATGTTTGCGGCCGAGTGACCGTGGTAGGGTGTTTGACATTCATTCCCATTTCTTGCATGGGACCTAAGCATGCAACCAAGGGCACAAATTTGATATTTCAACCAATTTATATGCATTAGAGTGTGTGCATGTAGTTCAAATTTGAATTATGCACATAAATGCATTGAAAACTCAATTAATGCATAAAAATGTCCAAGCGAACCCCAAAAAATCCCAAAACTTGACACAACACTCCTGTTGTTCTATGTTGACACGAGAAATTTTTTGAAAGCAATAAGAGGCAATGGATATAGTTTTGTCCCCAAAGGTGGGACGTTCCCTACCGAAACCACCAGGCTTGTTGTGAGAATCTCTGGTTTGTGAGAAGCATATCCCCTAACCTGCCTTAAATGGGACAAAAAATTACCACGGCATGTTAATGCTGCTCCATAATAGCATGCCAAATTTCATGAATTTCAGACGAGCTTTGGATTTACGAGAATTTAAAAACCAGGTATCTCAATGTTTGCGGCCGAGTGACCGTGGCAGGGTGTTTGACATTCATTCCCATTTCTGGCATGGGACCTAAGCATGCAACCAAGGGCACAAATTTGATTTTTCGACCAATTTATATGCATGAGAGCATGTGGATGTAGTTCAAATTTGAATTAAGCACATAAATGCATTGAAAATTCAATTAATGCATAAAAATGTCCAAACGAACCCCAAAAAATCCCAAAAATTGACACAACACTCCCGTTGTTCTATGTTGACATGATAAAAAATTTGAAAGCAATAAGAGGCAATGGATATCATTTCGTCCCCAAAGGTGGGACGTTCCCTACCGAAACCATCAGGCTTGTTGTGAGAAGCTCTGGTTTGTGAGAAGCATATCCCCAAACCTGCCCCAAATGGGATAAAAAATTTACCACGACATGTTGATGCCGCTCAATGATAGCATGCCAAGTTTCATGAATTTCAAATGAGCTTTGGATGTACTAGAATTTAAAAACCAGGTATCTCAATGTTTGCGGTCGAGTGACTATGGCAGGGTGTTGGACATGCATTCCCATTTCTTGCATGGGACCTATGCATGCAACCAAGGACAAACATTTGATTTTGCAACCTGTTTTTATGGACGGAGCACGTGCATATAGTTCAATTTTGAATTATGCACATAAATGCCTAGAAAACTCAATTGACGTATAAAAATGTCCAAACGATCCCCGAAAAAATCCAAAATTTAACACGGCACTCATGTTGTTCTATGTTGACATGAATTTTTTTTTGAAAGCAATAAGAGGCAACATATATCATTTCGTCCCCCAAGGTGGCACGTACCCTACTGAAACCATGAGGTTTGTTGTGAGAGAAGCTGTGGTTTGCGAGAAGCTTATACCCACACCTGCCCCAAATGGGACTATTTTTACCACGGCATGCCGCTACCGTTCCATCATATCATGTCAAGTTTCATGAATTTCAGACGAGTTTTCTATTTACTAGAATTTTAAAACCATGTATCTCAATGTTAGCGGCCGAGCGACATTGTCAAGGTGTTTGACATTCGTTCTCATTTCTTGCAGGTGACCTAATCTTGCAACCAAGGACGAACATTTGATTTTGTAACCCATTTTTATGTTCGGAGCACGTGCATGTAGTTCAATTTTGAATTATGCACACAAATGCCTAGAAAACTCAATTAACATATAAAAATGTCCAAATGACCCCGATAAAATCCAAAATTTAACACGACACTCCTATTGTTCTATGTTGACACCAGGAAAAAAATTGAAATAAAGAAGAGGCGTTTTGTCTACAAAGGTGACACGTTTCCCTAACGGAACCATGAGGCTTTCTTGTGAGAAGCTCTGGTTTGTGAGAAGCTTATAACACAACCTGCCCCAAATGGTACAATATTTTTTACCCCAGCATGTTGATGCCATTCCATGATAGCATGCCAAGGTTCATGAATTTCAAATGGGTTTTGGATTTACTAGAATTACAAAAGCAAGTACCTCAAAATTTGCCGGAGATCCACGGTGACGTGGTGTTCAAAATTCATCCCCATTTCTTGCATGGGATATAAGCATAAACCCATGGACACATATATGATTTTACAACCCATGTTGGTGCACCGGACCTTGTGCATGTGCATTAATTTTGAATTGTGCACCTACAATGGCTAGAAAACCAATTTAATGTATAAAATTTCCAAATGAACCCTGAATAATTCCAATTTTTTATGACACACATATAGTTGCATGTTCACTGCAGATAAAAGGTCTAGCAATTCAAACACCATCCATTGCCGTTGTGACTCTATTATGTAATACAAATCAAGACGAAAAATCAAGTATATCCCACACTGTTTATTATCACCAACCGTGTGAGATGCAACACAAAGTATCTTGGAGCACAGTAGGATTATAGTACGCATATGGCTTACATGAGAAAGTGCGATGGCTACAGTCCACAGCCCGCTCTGAATAAGGGACCATGTCTGATGACTCTTTGCATGCCAGTTTTTTCGCTGAAGCGATTCCAAATTTTTGGCTTGTGCGGAAATATCTACCTCCCCACCCCCTTACCAAAATCCACATTTCCCCCGTTTCCGCCTTCCTTTCCAAGTTGAAACCTTCACTCCTGGCTTGCAGCGCCGCCTCCTTGTCGGCGACCCTCCTTCACGCTGCTCGGCCTCGCCTATCCAGGCAGGTAATCCATACCCGACCCCTGTTGGGGAACGTAGTAATTTCAAAAAAAATCCTACGCACACGCAAGATCATGGTGATGCATAGCAACGAGAGGGGAGAGTATCGTCTATGTACCCTTGTAGACCATAAGCGGAAGCGTTATGACAACGCAATTGATGTAGTCGTTCGTCTTCACGATCGACCGATCTAGCACCGAAGGTACGGCACCTCCGCGATCTGCACACATTCAGCTCGGTGACGTCCCGCGAACTCACGATCCAGTAGAGCTTTGAGGGTGAGCTTCATCAACACGACGGCATGATGACGGTGATGATGTTGCTACCGGAATAGGGCTTCGCCTAAGCACCGCTACGATATTACCAAGGTGGATTATGGTGGAGGGGGCACCGCACATGGCTAAAGATCAATGATCAACTTGTGTGTCTATGGGGTTCCCCCTATCAGTGTCAAAACCGGTGGATCTCGGGTAGGGGGTCCCGAACTGCGTGTCTAGGATCGATGGTAACAGGAGACAGGGGACACAATGTTTACCCAGGTTCGGGCCCTCTCTATGGAGGTAATACCCTACGTCCTGCTTGATTGATATTGATGAATATGGGTGTTACAAGAGTTGATCTACCACGCGATCGTAATGGCTAAACCCTAGAAGCCTAGAATGTATGACTATGGTAATGGATATCTCCTTTTTGGACTAACCCCTCCGGTTTATATAAACACGGGGGGGATCTAGGGTTTACATAGAGTCGGTTACATAAGAAGGAATCTTCATAGTCGGTCGCCAAGCTTTCCTTCCACGCCAAGGAGAGTCCAATCCGGACTCAGGTACAGTCTTCAGCCTTCATGTCTTCATAGCCCATTAGTCCGGCCCAATAGATAACAGGCCGGACGCCCGAGGACCCCTTAGTCCAGGACTCCCTCAGTAGCCCCTGAACCTGGCTTCAATGACGAGGAGTCTGCCGTGCAGATTGTTTTCGGCATTGCAAGGTGGGTTCCCTTTTATCCGAACTTCAAGATAGTCTTCGGATGCGATGGCAGTATCCAGACCTGTCATACACCATACATAACCGTAGAGAGAATATATATTTTTACACGAGTCTAATCCGCTGACAGCTTTTACAATATGACATCACATCTGTCCGGTCATAATTTCGGACAGTTTTTCGTCTGCCGCTCCATGTTTCGAGACGCGGTTGCCATTGGCACGTCTTGTCGAAGCAGAGATCGTGCCCCCTTATTATAGGATTCTCATCAATACGGGCGTGGGTAACCCAAATGTGCCATTTATACAGCCCTTGGGAATAGGCAAATCTTAAGGCGAGTGAGGAGACGTTCAATATCCGTTGCCTTTATAAGGGGATAAGGATTCCCTCTTCCTCTCCCACGCCCTCTCTCTGTCTCTGCCTTTCCCATCTCAAGTTCCAGCGCCCAAGTTCTCATCTTCTTCCCACCCAAGCAACCATGTTCAGATCCGGATGTCAGGGCAAGTGGATGGTCTCCTCCGTCAAGGAGGAGAACATTACGGAGCTTCGGGTGGCCGGATACTTGGCGAAGGAGATCGCTCACCGCCTGCCGGCCGAGGGACAACGCGTCACCACGCCGAAGCCCACCGAGAGGCTGGTGTTCCTCCCCCATTTCTTCCATGGGCTAGGGTTTCCAATCCACCCTTTCGTCCGCGGGCTGATGTATTATTACGGGATAGATTTCCATGATCTGTCCCCAAATTCCTTTCTCAACATCTCGGTGTTTATCATCGTGTGTGAGGCCTTCCTCCGCATCCAACCCCACTTCTGGCTGTGGCTCAAAGTCTTCAACGTGAAGCCGAAGGTGGTGGACGGCTAGCACGCGGAGTGGGGAGGATCTATGGTGAGCAAGTTGTCCAACATATCCTGGCCCAAAGGCACTTTTGTGGACACAGTGAAGGAGTGGTAGAAGCAGTGGTTCTACATCATAGAACCTCGCGGCACCACCTGGGCCGCAGGTGCCGAATTCCGCTCCGGCGCTCCCACGCGACTCATCTCCTGGGTCGAGAAGAGTCCGGATTAGGGTTCTCTGGACGAGGTGATAGCACTGCAGACGCGCATTCAGAGCATGTCAACCAAGAAAGTCAAGCTCGTTGATGTGATCTAGGTGATGCTGGTTCGCCGGATCCTTACTTACCATCGCCGAAGCCATCCTCTGTGGGAGTTCAACCCGAAGAAGGATCAGACTCTAGTGAGGCTCTTCGAGACTACTCATGAACGCACATGGAAGTTGCTTTTTAAGGGCAACGAGAAGCCACCGACCACGGATTCAGACCATGGTCATGATTGTAAACACCTCGCCAGTGAGGTATGCTATTTTTCGATATATCCCCAACTTAATCATTTCAAGGATGATGTCTGAGCTTATCATTGCATTTCCAGGACTGGATGGGGAGGGCGAAGCGGATCCAGTGTCCGGCTCTGTTGCCTAAAGAACCGGTCATCCCGCGTCTAGCAAAGATGCTGGTGCCAACGCCTTATAAGGCGCCGGAGAAGAAGGCCAAGAAGAAGGCCAAGGGGGCCAAGGGTTGCCCCCGTTGCAAGGGCCCTTCGGACGTGACGTCCGAAGACGACGAAGCCCATTCCTCCATCCCCGAGGACAACGGCGAGGAAGAGGAGGAGGAGGAAAACAGCCCTCCCCCTGAGGAAAGGAAGAAGAAGAGGGCGACTTCGGCTCATCCGGAGGCGGACACGCCCAAGAAGGGGAAGAGCGTCCCAGCGGTCAACACCGCGTGGGACGTTGATAGCAGTCCGGAGAAACACCCGCGCACCAAGCACCAGGCCGCATCGTAAGTGACACGGCTCGCTCATGCGCACATCCGGCCCTTTCTCTGCATTATCATGACATAGTTAATTGTGCTATTGTAGTCCGGCCCGCGACCTTATCCTGCGATCCTCATCTGGAGGTTCATTGGATCCGTTGGAGATGGCGAGCATGTCGCCACCGCCTGCTTATTCCCCCGGGGCCAGGGATGACACCAAAGTGTTATCCCAGAGGACCGCTTCGAACCAGGGAGGAGCCCAGGACGCTGTCCGGGAGGTGCCACAAGGCGAGACCTGCACTGCCGGACACATGGGGGAGCCGATCCGCATGGAGATTGGTGTAGAGGGCCGTATCCAGTTCGGCCCTTCGTCAAATACGATTCCGGAGGCCCATATGGCTCCGGAGTCGGGCAAGCAGTCCCCTTTGAAGGAGGGGGATGCGCCGGTTCCATCGGTGGCCCTTGTCCATCCAGGGGCCCGGATAACCTGATGAAGGCGCTTCGAGGCGCCTCTATCGTGGACGAGCACCGTGTCCTTATGGGTGCGGTGATCGAGAAGATTCAGTCCGCCAAGAGTGGACTGAATGAAGTGTGCAGCAGCCCATTGACAGGTTTCGAGGTAAGAGAGAGAAAAACCCCGTGTAACCAGTAGCCCCTGAGACACTGTCCGGTGTTCGACAAGAAGAACCGGACAGAGGATCAATCTTCTATTGTAGGAGACTAACGTAATATGTATGAATAAGCAGGCGTCGCCGTTGGCCGTGACCTCCCATGCTGTCGAAGTCCTTGAGCCGAGGTAGAGGCTGGAGCGGACCGAGAATGAGCTCGGCAAGGTTAAGGTTCGGCTCCAGGAGAAGCAAGGTGAGTGACGACTTGTTGTGTGTGTTTAGAAAGGATAGGCCTTCTCCTCGGCCTCGCCCAGGGCCTCCAGGGTGTGTTTAGCAAGCCGCGCCGCTCCCTCTAGGAGATCTAGGAGTCTAAGAAGATCACGACGGTTAAGGCATTTAATATGCAAAGCAAGTATGTGGAGAAGCACTACCTTTTACTAACCCAGGTTCGGAGTTCCCCGGGAGCTTTTGCGGATTTATCCCAGAGTGTATCAGACGCCGAGGAGTTCTACCGAGCCGAAGGAGGGGGTTCTGCGGAGAAGCTATTCTGGTTATAGTATGCGGCGCCAGAGCATCCCGTGTCCTTCACCGATCAGCTGAAACAGCTGGTGGAGCTGCATAGGGTGGCCGAACTAGCCATGAAGGATTTCATAATCCGGCTATGGCCAGCCGAAGCTATGCCAAGCAGCTACTTTGGACTCATGAGGCGGATGGTGAACGTCTGTTCTCGGCTGGACGTCGTCAAGCGCTCGGCCTGCATTGAAGGTGCCGGCATGGCCTTCGCCCGTTTCAAGATGTGGTGGGCGAAGATGGACGCCGTCGAGGTGGCCAGAGGGCCACCGGAGGGCAAGGAACACCGCACACCCGAACGGTATTTTGCGGATGTCTTGGAGGGTTCTCGCCTTGCGGCAGCGCAATGTTCGCAGGACATTGTATTTGAATAAATGTATTCATGTTACCTTTGCCTTGTATTATGGGAACAAAGCCTGTTGTGTAATGTAATATTGTTGTGCTTTGAATTGTTTCCTCCTGTGCAGCCGTGTTGTATGTAATCTGAGGGTTGGCCAGTCGTCGACTTCTGCCCTCACGTAGGTAGTACGGAGGTGTTCAGGATGGATTCTAAACAATCTTGATCCAATTATATGGTCCTTGAAGGAGTTGTTTAGTGCAACGAACAAGGCAATCAGACTATACGGCTTAAACGCCCTCATTAGCCATAGGAGTTTTATAATAAAGCGTATGTGCAGCCCCTGGTTCGAACCAGGGTGCTGTCAGCATCTGATCGGGAAGTGCCGATCTTTCGCATAATGCGGAAAAAATCTCCAACGATTTGTGACCCTCAAACAGCTGACCGGCTCTCGCCATGACAGTCAGTTTTCGGCTTTCCCTACTGAGGTGCTCATCTGGTCAAGGCCAGGGCACAATCGCAGTAGTTCTCCCTTTACTACCCTAGCTGATTTAGCGGAACGTAGGGTAGCAAGCACAGGAGCCGGGCAACCCAACTATTGACCAAAGACATGATTCGAAGCCAATGCATATAATGCTAAATTCGGGGTGCCGAACTTATCTTTAGGGATTATTCAGACTTTTTTGCCGTATTGTGGGGAGATGGGGAGCCCCTGGCAAATATGAAATGTACCAGAGTGTACGGCTGCTAGGAAATAAGTAATATAAAGGAAAACAGAGGGAGAACGGAGGTAGGATCCGGATCCCTTGAACTTGGATCATGATCTGTTTCCATTGTAGTTGGGTTAATGCGTCCAAGCACATTGGTACAAAATAATGCAATAAGCACCCGACTATTTGACATGCCATACCCGGAGGCGGACTGCGCGTGGGTCCTGAAAAACGGTTAGCCTCTAGGTCTTCCCATGTAGGCCTGTGCTCCGTGTCAGTCCGGTGTGTTTGTCCTTTGACGAGATTGTTAATTAGGCCGTCAAAGGAGGCCCCCATGGGAGAAACCTGAAACAAGGGAAAAGGAGATAGTAAAGTTATATGTGTGTCTGGGATCGGTCTGGCCGAACCGTGGATCCCGGGATAGCTTGTGTCTCTGTCGATGCCCATGGAATTTTGAGTGCGTAGTTATGGACGCGTGGCATGAATGCCACTACCTCATCGGGATTAGGACGGAGGCCGAATTGCTAATCGAGCTCTTGACGAGCCACGCTGTCCTGTTGCAGTGTAGTCCGGACCCTCTTAATGATGTCGAGGGGCTCGGTAGCCAGACTATGATGCTGCTTGAGAAGGTTGTTTTGTACCTCTGCTGCTAGGGCGGCGGTGTGCTCCTCTGTCCGGAGGGAGCGTTCTGTGTTTCCGTTGTCTGTTATGACGCCGCGCGGACCGGTCATCTTCAGCTTGAGATAAGCATAGTGTGGTACCACGTTGAATCTAGCGAACGCGGTTCGTCCGAGTCGTGCGTGGTAGCCACTGCGGAAGGGGACGATATCGAAGATTAACTCCTCGCTTCGGAAGTTGTCCGGGGAACCGAAGACCACCTCCAGCATGATTGAGCCCGTGCAGCGGGCCTCAACACCTGGTATGACTCCTTTAAAGGTAGTCCTTGTGGGTTTGATTCGTGAGGGATTAATGCCCATCTTCCGCATTGTATCCTGATAGAGCAGGTTGAGGCTGCTACCACCGTCCATTAGGACTCGTGTTAGGTGAAATTCGTCGATGATTGGGTCAAGGACCAGTGCAGCTGAACTACCATGCCAGATACTAGTTGGATGATCTCGACGATTGAAGGTGATCAAAAATGACGACCACGGATTGAATTTTGGGGCGACTGGCTCTACCGCGTAGACGTCCCTAAGTGCTCGCTTGCGCTCCCTTTTGGGGACGTGCGTTGCGTATATTATGTTCACCATTTTGACTTGAGGGGGGAATTTCTTCTGCCCTCTGGTGTTCGGCTGCCGGGGATCTTCGTCCTCGTCCTCACTTTGTGGTCCATTTTCTTTGTTTTCGGCATTTAACTTGCTAGCTTGTTTGAAAACCCAACAGTCTCTGTTGGTGTGATTGGCTTGTTTGTCTGGAGTACCATGTATCTGGCACGGACGATCGAGTATGCGATCCAGGCTGGATGGTCCCTCGCTGTTCTTTTTGTAGGGCTTCTTTCGCTGTCCGGACTTGGAGCCGTTGAATCCGGCGTTAATGGTGGTGTCATCGGTGTTGTCGCCATTGCTTCAGCTTTGTGTCTGTTGCGCTGGATCTATCCGGAGCTATTCTTGGCCTCGGAGGGGCCTGTCTCGCTGGCTGTGTTTTTGCTATGAGCTAGCCAGCTGTCCTCACCCGCGCAAAAGCGGGTCATGAGTGCTGGAAGGGCTGCCATTGACTTCGGCTTTTCTTGGCTGAGGTGGCGTGCTAGCCATTCGTCACCGATGCTGTGCTTAAAGTCCGCTAGGGCTTCGGCATCCGGACAGTCAACGATCTGGTTCTTTTTGGTTAGGAACCTAGTCCAGAATTTTCTGGCTGATTCTCTAGGTTGTTGGACTATCTGACTTAAGTCACCGGCATCAGGTGGCCGGACATATGTACCTTGGAAGTTGTCAAGAAAGGCCTCCTCCAAGTCCTCCCAGCTGCCGATGGATTTCTTGGGCAGGCTATTCAGCCAGCGTCTAGCTGGTCCTTTTAGTTTCAGTGGGAGGTATTTGATGGCGTGGAGATGTGGAGAATAAAGTCCTCAATCCATACTGCGGGGTCGGTTGTTCTGTCGTATGATTCAATATTTATGGCTTGAACCCCTCGAGGAATTCATGATCCAGCACCTCATCTTTGAAGCAGAGAGGGTGTGTGGCGCCTCTATATCGGGCCACATCACGGCGCACCTCTGGTGGAGTGCGTTTGCGGTTATCGGCCCAGGTGTGACTAGGTTTGTCACGCCCGAATAGGTAGCCGTAATCTCGAGTCAGGAAGCGTCCTCGCGATCCATAGATTGATCTGGTGTGTTCTGCTCTGCTGTCCATCTCCTGCAGAAGGTTGTATGTATGGTCCCGAGCTGTTATATCCCTGTTTTTGCGAGGTGGTGGGGCGTGTTGTTGTTCGGCCTGAGTTCCCGCTTTATCGCGACCGCGGGGTGGTCGGTCCGCCGCACTATCCCGACCGTGTGGTGGTCAGTCCGCATTGCGTGGGGGAGGTATGGGATTTCGTGTCTCCTCATCGAACTGAGGTGGTAGTCTAAGCTTTGGGTAACTCTTGGCTGGGCACTTGACGCAGTATTCTTCGGCTGCCAGGACATCAGTCCACCTATCAATGAGTAGGTCTTGATCAGCTTGAAGCTGCTTCTTCTTCTTCTTCTTCTTCTTCTTCAGGCTTCTTACGGTGGCTATTAGCTGGCGCTTGAAGCGCTCTTGCTCGAGGGGTGCCTCAGGCACGATGAAGTCCTCATTTCCGAGGCTCTCATCATCCTCAAAGACTGGACGATAACTATCATCGTCTGGGTCATTGGGCATGGCCTGATTATCAGGGTTATCTTGCCCGTTGTCTTGTTCCTCCTGTTCAGATGCAGCCCCGACGGGGTCTTCATTGTTTTCGGCGTCACCCGGAGTACTATTCTCTCCGGTGCCAGTATTTCCATCATTTGAGCGATGAGGCTTGGAGCGGCGTTTAGGGCGCCGGCGCTTGGACTGTGTCTCAGAAGGTTTATTCGCAACTGGATCTCCTTTGTCATCATCGCTAGCTTTTTTGGGCGTGTCGACCATGTACACATCGTACGAAGAGGTGGCCGTCCAACATCCAGTAAATGGTGGGTTTTGGCCTTGCTCTTGGTCGGCAGCGTCGTCCATACCTTCGATGTCTTTGGAGCCGTAATCGAGCACGTCGGTTAGGTCATCGATAGTGGATATGAAGTGGGTGGCGTGTGGGAAACAAAATTTCTCATCATCAGCCTCCAGCTCGAACCGAACATAGTTCGGCTATGAGTCCCTTTCCAAGGACAAGTTCTTTAAAAAGTTTAGCACATCACCCAAAGGTGAGTGCTGGAAGATGTATACGGCGCTAAATTCAAAAATTGATAACCGATCCAGCTCGGTGTCCGCAGGCGTACATGGTCCAAAACTTATAGCCGGAGACGAATCCAGAGTTCCATTGACGCAAATATTGCGAGGTGCCGAGTCCGTGTGCGGCTCCAATGCCGCGGACCCTGTGGCTTCGGATGGCACGATCTGCTCCGGTTCGAAGGTCGTTGTAGCAACATGAACCATCTCCTGGATGTGGTCCGATGACAGATTTAAGTCATGTTCCTCGGAGCGAGGTGGAGCGATCGCTGCGGTCTCAAATCCATTGAAGATCAAGTCTCCACGGATATCCGCGACGTAGTTCAAGCTTCCAAATCTGACCTGGTGGCCAGGGGCGTAGCTATCGATCTGCTCCAGATGGCCAAGCGAGTTGGCCCACACTACGAAGCCGCCGAACACAAAAATCTGTCCGGGGAGGAAGGTTTCTCCTTGGACAGCGTCGCTATAGACGATTGAAGGGGCCATCGAACCTTTCGTGGACGGCACAGTGGAACTCTCAATGAAAGCACCAATGTCGGTGTCAAAACCGGCGGATCTCGGGTAGGGGGTCCCAAACTGTGCATCTAGGATCGATGGTAACAGGAGACAGGGGACACAATGTTTACCCAGGTTCGGGCCCTCTCTATGGAGGTAATACCCTACGTCCTGCTTGATTGATATTGATGAATATGGGTGTTACAAGAGTTGATCTACCACGAGATCGTAATGGCTAAACCCTAGAAGCCAAGCCTGTATGACTACGGTAATGAATATCTCCTTTCCAGACTAACCCCTCCGGTTTATATAGACACCGGGGGGATCTAGGGTTTACATAGAGTCGGTTACATAAGAAGGAATCTTCATAGTCGGTCGCCAAGCTTGCCTTCCACGCCAAGGAGAGTCCAATCCGGACTCAGGTACAGTCTTCGTCCTTCATGTCTTCACAGACCATCAGTCTGGCCCAATAGATAACAGGCCGGACGCCCGAGGACCCCTTAGTCCAGGACTCCCTCACCCCTCCCCCGTATATAAAGGAGTGGAGGAGGGGGAGGGGGACGGCCTCCTAGGCGCGCCCCAAGGGGAGTCCTACTCCCACCGGGAGTCAGATTCCCCCCTTGCCTTGTTGGATTTAGGAGATAAGGAAGGAGGAGGGAGGAGGAAGGAAAGGGGGCGCCCTCTCCTTTGATCCTTTCCCCTCTCTCCCACTAAGGCCCAATAACGCCCATATACCTCCCGGGGGGTTCCGGTAACCTCCCGGTGCTCCGGTATACTCCCGATTTCACCCGGAACCATTCCGATGTCCAAATATAGGCTTCCAATATATCGATCTTTACGTCTCGGCCATTTCGAGACTCCTCTTCATGTCCTTTAGCAAATCTGAGACTCTGAACTACTTTCGGTACATCAAAACACATAAACTCGTAATACTGATCGTCACCGAACGTTAAGCGTGCGGACTCTACGGGTTCGAGAACTATGTAGACATGACCGAGACATGTCTCCGGTCAATAACCAATAGAGGAACCTGGATGCTCATATTGGTTCCTACATATTCTACGAAGATCTTCATCGATCAAACCGCATAAGGATATATGTTGTTCCCTTTATCATCGGTATGTTACTTGCCCGAGATTCGATCGTCGGTATCTCAATACCTAGTTCAATCTCATTACCGGCAAGTCTCTTTACTCGTTCCGTAATACTACATCCCGTAACTAACTCATTAGCTACATTGCTTGCAAAGCTTATAGTGATGTACGTTACCAAGAGGGCCCAGAGATACCTCTCCGACAATCAGAGTGACAAATCCTAATCTTGATCCATGCCAACTCAACAAGCACCATTGGATACCCCTGTAGAGCACCTTTATAATCACCCAGTTACGTTGTGATTTTTGGTAGCACACAAAGTGTTGTTCCGGTATTGGGTAGTTGCATGATCTCGTAGTCATAGGAACATGTATAGTTATGGGGAAAGCAATAGCAACAAACTAAACGATCATCGTGCTAAGCTAACGGATGGGTCAAGTCAATCACATCATTCTCTAATGATGTGATCCCATTAATCAAATGACAACTCATGTCTGTGGTTAGGAAACATAACCATCATCGATTCAATGAGCTAGTCAAGTAGAGGCAAACTAGTGACACTCTGTTTGTCTATGTATTCACACATGTACTAAGTTTCCGGTTAATACAATTCTGGCATGAATACTAAACATTTATCATGATATAACGAAATATAAAATACAACTTTATTATTGTCTTTAGGGCATATTTCCTTCAACCCCCATCTTCCTCCTCCTTCCACATCCCACATGCCCCGACCGCAGGCGCGAGCGCGACACCTTCCACCCAATCACTGACCCCTCCACCAAATAAGCGCCGCCCTAAGCCATGGTGCACACAGTATAGCCAGGATCTCAAGGAGCATTTGGCAGCGGAGAAGCAAATCGCGGCCGCATGCGCGGATGAGGTCGCGATGGCTGCCATTCGTGCCGACCCCCAGATCTTCTGTTAGGAGTATGTTATATTGTGTAATGTGGTGCTCAGTTAACATTTGGTTCATTTGTTGTGGTGTTTAGTTAACTATTTGGTTCAATTCTGCAATGCGATGTTCAATTGTTGTGGGTGCATTCTGTTATTGTATACCATGTGAGAAATAAATCGAATTTGGCTGTACTAAATACATGAGAAACAAATACAATTGCTATATTTCCAAGTTGTTAAGAATGCATGGTTTGGTTAACTGTCTGATCTTCTATTAGGAGTATGTTATATTGTGCAATGTGGTGCTCAGTTAATGTTTGGTTCATTTGTTGTGGTGTTTAGTTAATTGTTTGGTTCAATTCTACAATGCGATGTTCAAATTTTGTGGCTGCATTCTGTTATTGTATACCATGTGAGAAATAAATCGAATTTGGGAAGGGAAGCTTTGAAAGTGTGACGCCCTCGATTCAATCGTACACTAATCATACACATAAACGTGTACGATCAAGATAAGGGACTCACGAGAAGATATCACAACACAACTCTAAACACAAATAAGTTATACAAGCATTATATTACAAGCCAGGGGCCTCGAGGGCTCGAATACAAGTGCTCGATCGTAAACGAGTCAGCGGAAGCAACAATATCTGAGTACATACATAAGGTTAAATAAGTTGCCATAAGATGGCTAGCACAAACTGGAATACAGATCGAAAGAGGCGCTGGCCTCCTGCCTGGGATCCTCCTAACTACTCCTGGTCGTCGGCGGCCTGCACGTAGTAGTAAGCACCCACGATGTAGTATGGGCCGTCAAAGGTGGCGGCTGGCTCCGGGGCTCCAGCATCTGGTTGCGGCATCTAAGAAGAAAGGAAAAGGGGGAGCAAAACAACCGTGAGTACTCATCCAAAGTACTTGCAAGCAAGGATCTACACTACATATGCAATGGTATCAATGAAATGGGTAGTATTTGTGGACTGAACTGCAGAATGCCAGAATAAGAGGGGGATAGCTAGTCATATCGAAGACTACGCTTCTGGCAACCTCCATCTTGAAGCTTGTAGAAGAGAGTAGCTGGTAAGTTCACCAAGTAACAACGTATAGCATAATCCTACCCGGTGATCCTCTCCTCGTCGCCCTGTGAGAGAGCGATCACCAGGTTGTCTGTGGAACATGTCAGAGGTGTGTTTTATTAAGTATCCAGTTCTAGTTGTCATAAGGTTAGAATACAACTCCGGGTCGTCCTTTTACCGAGGGACATGGCTATTCGAATAGATAAACTTCCCCGCAGGGGTGCACACATTACCCAGCACGCTGGATCCCTCTGGCCGGGCACACTTTCCTAGGTCATGTCTGGCCTCGGAAGATCAACACATCACAGCCCTACCTAGGCTCAATAGATAGGTCAGCACGCCGGTCTAAATCCTAAGCATGCAGGGTCTGGGCCCATCGCCCATTGCACTCCTGCATGTTGCATGGGCGGCCAGAAGCAGACCTAGCCTCCCTAATACAAGAGCAGGCGTTCCAGTCCAATCTGGCGCGCGCCGCTCAACCGCTGACGTCAAGAAGGCTTCGACTGATACCACGACGTCGAGTGCCCATAACTGTTCCTGCGTAGTTGGTTAGTGCGTATAGGCCAGTGGCCAGACTCAGATCAAATATTCAGATCTCGTTAAGCGTGTTATTTTGAAGTAACCGCGGATGACAACCAGGACCAGACTCACATGTCTCCTAGATGGTCACAACCTGCCATGTCGCTCCGCCACAAAGTAACACTCGGGGGGCCGTCGGAAACCCAAGCCCACCACTACGTGGATGGAACCACCTGTCCCTTCAGCCTCACATCCGAACAGTATCATAAGTGATGTAGCAGTATAGTAGTATATAGTATATATCTGTGATCACCTACCAAAGTGATCACAACCCAGTAGTATAGCATGGCAGACAGACAAGAATGTAGGGCCACTGATGAAGTACTAGCAACCTATTCTAAGCATTAGGATAGCAGGTAAAGGTATCACTACTGCAGGATGCTGCTAACGCGACACTACGATCAGAGACCCTTCGACGAAACTGTGTGCAATGCAATTGTAAGGATCGAAATAGCAACTAACAATTTTTAACTTTTCTTTACCAATTTAAACTTTGCATCAAAGTAGGTTGTCTAGATATGCAACTAGTTGAGCAACCTATATGATGCAACAACAACAAGTACACAAGCAAGCAAGAGATGCAACAAAAAGTAAACTTGCACAAGTAGAGGTACGAGATAACCAAAAGTGGAGTCGGTGAAGAGGAGGATGTGCTACCGAAGTTCCTTCCTTTTGAAAGGAAGTACATCTCCATTGGAGCGGTGTGGAGGCACAATGCTCCCCAAGAAGCCACTAGGGTCACCATATTCTCCTCACGCCCTCACACAATGCGAGATGCTGTGATTCCACTGTTGGTGCCCTTGAAGGCGGCAACCGGACCTTTACAAACAAGGTTGGGGAAATCTCCACAACTTAATTGGAGGCTCCCAACAACACCACGAAGCTTCACCACAATGGAATATGGCTCCGCGGTGACCTCAACAGTCTAGGGTGCTCAAACACCCAAGAGTAACAAGATCCGCAAGGGATTAGTGGGGGGAATCAAATTTCTCTTGGTGGAAGAGTAGATTGGGGCCTTCTCACCCAATCCCTAGAAAATCAACGAGTTTGATTGGCTAGGGAGAGAGATCGGGCGAAATTGGAGCTTAGAGCAACAATGGAGCTTAAAGCAACAATGGAGCTTGGGGATGGAAGAGGTGGTCAACTCGGAGAATAAGACTCCCCTTATATAGTGGAAGAACAAATCCAACCGTTATCCACTAACTCAGCCTGCAACGAGCGGTACTACCACACGAGAGACGTGGTACTACCGCCAGGGCCCGCGGTACTACCGCATGGCACTGCGGTACTACCGCTGGTGCAGCAGTAGCTAAACCAGCCCTGATGCATTGAAGCAGAGGGCGGTAGAACCGCTGGCGCGGTACTACCGCTCCCCCTTGCGGTACTACCGCAGGGCCGGGATAGTCTAGATTGGGATGGCACGGACATATAAAAATACATCCGTGGCAACTTCCGCTGAGTTTCGATCTATGCAAAAATCCGACACGGTACTACCGCAAGCCAGGAGCAGTACTACCGCATAGGGCGTGGATGTAAAAAATCACATACGCCCCTACCTCCGCTCGTGTTGCTGAGCCTAGCCTGAGGCCACGGTACTACCGCGTCCGAGAAGCGGTACTACCATGAGCACCTATGGTACTACCGCACCCAAGGATGGTACTACTACAGGGGCCTGCGGCACTACCACTCTGAGGAGCAGTACTACCGCATGCCCCAGTTCAGCAACACTAGAAGTCCTTCCTTTTGCAGAGATACGGAGAAATGAAGGATGCTCCAAAGAGCCAAAGGAAAGGTGGTGCAAAAGAAACATACGTGTACGTGTTGATTCCACCCAAACCTTTCCAATGCGGACCCACTCTTAATAGTACGGCTTTCCTACGACTCAAATCCACCGAAAAGAAACATAGTGAAACACCGTCTTCAATAGTCTTCGAGGGGCACCAAATCGTCTTGTGCCTAGACATGATATATCTAAAATGCTCAATGCACACGATTAGTCTGCAAAAGCATTGTCATCAATCACCAAAACTACTAAGGGATAAATATACCCTTACAATCTCCCCCTTTTGGTGGATTCATGACAATACGGGATTTGCACATAGGGATATAAAATAAAGCATAGGCAAACCCAACATCTAGAAAGTATAGACGGGCTCCCCCTAGATGTGTGCACTTTGGAGACGTGCTTTGGACTCCACGACACACATACTAGGATCAACACTCCCCCTATATTTTATAGACGAGGCAAGATACTACATATGAGCATAAGTTAACTGGCACAAGATAGCATAAGCTCACGGGCTACTAAGCATGAAAGACAATAAGATACGCTAGAGTGCATATGTCTTACACCATATGATAAGGGAAAATGACTCATAACAAACCAAACCAAAGCAAACGAGGTCCAATAGAACGAAAGCAAACACGACACACAACACGCAAATCCCTACACTGTCCCCCCCTTTGGCATCGAGACACCAAAAAGGCGGAGAGGACACCTACGACACAGGTGGTAGCCCCAGCTGAAGTGATCACTTGTCACGCTCCTCGTCCGACTCGACAGCGGGGATGGGCTCCTCCTCAGATCCAGTCCACTGATAGCCTTGCTTCGCCATCCATTCTTCCTATGGAGTGATGTTCTTCTCGAACCCACTTGATATCTCCTTGCCAAACATCCTCAAGATCCTCTTGTCGCGACGGCGACTCTCCTTCTGAGCAACATGAGACCTGTACTGTCCCTTGGCCTGCATGTAGAATAGAGCCTTCATCTTGTTCTTCGGCTTCTTAGCCCAAGAAGGCTTAGAAGATGAAGGCGAGTAGCTGACAAAGTTGTCCGCATCTGCTTCCTCCTCCTCAATCTCATCCTCATGCACATCCATCTGAGCAGCCTCTGCCTCAGCATGGGTAGTGGTATTATCCCACTGAGGCTTGATGCGGAGCTTGATGGGCTCGTGACGGATCCAGTCGGGGGCCTGAAACTCATCATGGGGATAGAGCTTCTCCCAAGTCTTCGAGATCAAGTGAAACAGGTAAGGACCATAGATGGGTACCTTACAGTTGAACACCGCAAACCGTAACTCACACCACATGATATGTGAGACATCAAGTGGCTGCGTCTGAGCACGACGCGCCTCCTCATAGATGAGCATCATATCCACGAGATAGGCATGTACCTTATCCTTGTCACCAATGCGTGGAAAGAGGGAGTTGCGGAAGATCCGATGCATGATGTCAAGGAATGGGTTCAGCACCCACGTCTTCTTGCCACTGGGAAGCTTCTTCTCAACATAGTACTGTTGAAGCCTTTTCTTGCTGGTAGACGCGGGGTTGGCATGAGGGCGAACACCAACGGGCGTGTTGAGCCCCTCACCACGAACCTGTAGCAGATCCATAAACTCCTTCCACTTAGCGGTCATCCTTGTCCATTGGTCATCCATGTCATGATCCGTTCCTCATCAGTATGGAAGTGGACCAAAGCAAAGAACTGGGCCACAATATCAGGGTCAAAGTCCAAGTGGGAAGTGACCAAGTCCTCAATGCCAAACTACTCCACCAGGTCCAAAGCCTCACCAAAATATGCCCGATGTTTATCCTGCCTCATATGAACCATATCAATCCAGTGCACGTCCACGTAGAGGTTCTGCTTGGCCTTGAGCACATCCAGAAAGATAAGGTTCTGCTGCTTGGTCCAGAACAAACCATTCCCTCTGAAGTTTGCACGGGGATTCACATAGGGGTTGATCTTCCTTCGAGTGACAAACTCAGCTAGTGGCATCTCATCCATGCCCATTGTTGGCTCCTTGGTCTTGGTTGCGGTTGACTTGGTTCTGCGTTGGGGGGCATTGGAGCCCTATGGAGCCTCATCTTGGTTATGCAGGCGCTTTGAGCCCGTGTCGCAGACTGGATTCAACCGACGGACATTGGAACCGAAGCCACCACCTATGACACACAACACAAGAACATGCAAGCGAAGCGAGACGGATCAATGCAAAGACCACAACAAAACAAATGAAACAAGTAGAAATAACATTGGGTAGCTGCCACAGGGAAGGTTCGACTTCAACGGTAGTACCGCACCATTGTGCGGAACTAAAATTTTACTGCTGCTCCAGCCGCGGTAGTACTGCGCCGGGATGGCACGGTAGTACGCACCCGAAGCGGAAGTAAAATTTTACTTCCGCGCCTCGCGCGGTAGTACCGCTCCTGAGGAGCGGTAGTACCGTATGAGGCGAAAGTGGCCAAAACGGTAGTACCGCATGGTAGGTGCGGTAGTACCGCACGGGGTCAGATCCGGGGTAAATCAGATCTGGGCTCAGCCGCAATAGTGGAGTGGTACTACGGTTGATCAAAAATTCTGTGTGGCAACATACCAAATAGCATCTATACTGCACTACTACTCTCCTACATCCTACTCTTGCAAAGCTTTGGCCTAAAATCTCAAGAACAACATGCATCTCCCCAAAAACCTAGAGACAAAACAATGAGGCAAAGAGAGAGGGATTTGGGGAGAAACCTTGTTCCATGGCAAGAGGGCGAGGTGGGGAACGATTCCACCGGTCGGAATGCGAGGAGAGCGGCCGGAGACAGAGATCCGACGAGGTCCTCCGCCGCCGTTCTTAGGCAGGAGAGAGAGACGGGGTGGGGAAAAGAGATGAATGGGTATGGGGGAGTTAGAACTCCCCCTGCCCCGCTCTTAACCCCCACCCGCTTGCGAAGGCGCGGTAGTACCGCGGGTCCTCTAGTAGTACCACCCAGGCGGAAGTACCGCACAACGGGCGGTAGTACCGCTCCTCCAGCGGCAGTAAAAAATTACTGCCGCAATGGAGGCGGTAGTACCGTGCCATGGAGGCAGCTGTGCTACCACAGAGCAGCCCACCTCCCGCGGTAGTACCGTGGCATGCCACGGTAGTACCATACCCCAAGAAAGTGCAAGTTTCGCAAAAAGAGAGGGAAATGGCCTTTGCAATGCAACCTTCAAGCAACCGAACACACAGAAGAGAGGCGAACACACGAGGCAACTCAAACACACGCACGGCAAAAACAAAAAGGACAAAAGACAACAAGGACCAAACATGCGATACAACCTCTCCAAAGAGAGGGCGGTGGCCAGAGCCACCTATGTTTGAGTTAATTGGTATGGCACCATGAAGAATTATCCTTGGGCCCATGACCAAAACTCGTCTTTGAAGCACAAATACCATCACAAATGGCTAATGTGAAAGAGTTGATCAATTTATGCATAATGGGGGGAGGGAGAGTTCATTGAGAGAACAACACTCCCCCTATGTCCATGCCTACACCTAAACAAGATATCAAGTTGAGTGTGGTGGGGTGTGCAAGGGTTCAAGCCACATTGCTCGAATCAATGATATTTAGCTCATGCCTTAACTCACGAAATCTTGCTTCATCCAAAGGCTTGGTGAAGATATCTGCAAGGTTATCATGAGTGTTGACATAGTTGAGGTCGATCTCCCCTCGCCTAATATGATCCTGGATGAAGTGATACCGAATCTCAATATGCTTCGTCTTGAAGTGTTGTACCGGGTTGAGAGAAATCTTGATGGCACTTTCATTGTCACACCAAAGAGGCACTTTGTCACAAATGACACCGTAATCCTTTAAAGTTTGCCTCATCCATAGAAGTTGTGCACAACAACTACCGGCGGTGGGAAGGGGTTGATGCCTTCCCACCCACCCAGGTTCAAGGCATGGTACTTGCAATTTGGGTTTGTTGCACCAATTATACTATATGGGGTTCCCTTACAGTCTTTCTGTCAAAAAAAAACTACCGGCGGTCACATACTCCGCTTCGGTGGACGAGAGAGACACACAACTTTGCTTCTTAGAAGACCAACTCACCAAAGAGCAACCAAGGAATTGGCACCCTTCGGAAGTGGACTTCCTATCCACTTTGTCTCCCGCCCAATCCGAGTCCGAATAGCCTACAAGGTTGAAGTTTGCTCCTCTTGGGTAGCATAAGCCAAAGTTTGGGGTATGAGACAAATATCGAAATATTTGCTCGACTGCCACAAAGTGGCTTTCCTTAGGTGCGGCTTGAAACCGTGCACAAATTCCCACACTCAAGATGATATACGGTCTAGATGCACAAAGGTAAAGCAAGGAGCCAATCATGGAGCGATATACCTTTTGATCCACCGCTTTACCATTGGGATCGATGCCAAGTTGGCATTTGACGGGCATTGGAGTGGAAGCCGGCTTGACATCAATTAGCTTGAATCTCTTGAGCATGTCTTGAGTGTATTTGGCTTGGTTGATGAAGGTTCCTTCTCTTCGTTGCTTGACTTCGAACCCGAGAAAGAACTTCAACTCTCCCATCATGGACATCTTGAACTTTGAGGTCATGAGAGCGGCAAATTCCTCATTGAAATCTTTGTTAGAAGAACCAAAGACAATATCATCAGCATATAGTTGGCACACAAACAACTCCCCTTTGACCTTCTTAGTAAAAAGAGTGGGTCGATTTTCCCAATTTCAAACCCACGATCTTGCAACAACTCGGTAAGATGGTCATACCATGCACATGGGGCTTGTTTAAGGCCATAGAGTGCCTTATCGAGTTGGTACACATGATCGGGGAAATAGGGATCCTCGAACCGGGGGGGGGTTGTTTGACATACACCAACTCATTAATAGGACCATTAAGAAAAGCACTCTTCACATCCATTTTTTGCAACTTGAAGTTATGATGAGAAGAATAAGCAATCAACAAACGAATAGATTCAAGGCGAGCAACGGGAGCAAAGGTTTCACCGTAGTCGATACCCTCGACTTGGGAGTAGCCTTGTGCTACCAAGTGATCCTTGTTGCGGACAATAATTCCATGAGCATCTTGCTTGTTCTTGAATATCCACTTGGTTCGAATGAAATTGGTTCCCCGTTGGCCTTGGCACCAATCTCCACACCTTGTTGTGCTCGAAGTTGTTGAGTTCTTCATGCATGGCATTAAGCCAATCGGGATCTTCGAGCACCTCATAGACCTTTTTGGGGTTCAACACAAGAGACAAACGCATGATGTTCACAATAGTTTTCCAATTGTCTACGAGTACTTACCCTCTTTCGTATACTTCCAAGCACATTCGTCATGAGATGACCCTTGGTAGAGAGCTTGGATGCAATCTTGGCGGCACGATGCTCCAATTCCTCCTCAGGATTGAGTTGAGGAGCGGTTACTTGATCATCTTGAGTGTCGTCTTGAGCTTGTTCTTGATCTTGAGCTTGCTCTTGATGTTGAACTTGCTTGGAGGAGAGAACTTGACCTTGGCCTTCACTTGGTGGTTCAACACCATCTTGAGGTTGATCTTGCCCATGGTCTTGTTCATGGGGTTGAGGGCCTTCACTTTGTTCTTCGGAAGCGTGTGGGCCTTGGGTTGGTGATGGTTCCACTTGAGTGGAACATTGTCCTTATCCTTCGGCCACAAGGGGTTCCTCAATGGGTAGGATAAAACCGACACCCATTCTTCTTATGGCTTGGGGAGGAATTTCATCACCTACATCACAAGTGCCACTTTGCTCCACTTGGGAGCCGTTATTCTCATCAAACTCCACGTTACACGTCTCCTCAATAAGTCCCATGGACTTATTGAGGACAAGGTAAGCATGAGAGTTTGTAGCATAACCAACAAATGTGCCATCTTGAGCTCTAGCCTCAAATTTAGAGAAACGAACACCTTTCTTGAGAATGAAACACTTACACCCAAACACCCAAAAGTACTTGAGGTTGGGCTTGTTACCGGTGAGTATCTCATATGGAGTCTTGTTCAAGCCTTTGCGGAGATAGAGCCGATTGGATGCATGACACGCGGTGTTGATGGCTTCGGCCCAAAAGTTGTATGGAGACTTGAACTCCACCATCATGGTCCTTGTCACATCCATCAACGTCCGGTTCTTCCTCTCTGCTACAACATTTTGTTGAGGGGTGTAAGGTGTTGAATATTGATGCTTGATCCCCTCATCACTAAGAAACTCATCCAAGGTGTAGTTCTTGAACTCGGTGCCATTGTCACTTCTTATTGTCAAGATCTTTGCATTGTGTTGGCGTTGAGATTCATTTGCAAAGTCGATGACGGTTTGTTGGGTCTCACTCTTCCTCTTGAAGAAGTACACCCAAGTGTATCTTGAATAATCATCCACAATCACCAAGCAATACTTTCTACCCCAAGACTATCAAAGGATGGAGGCCCAAAGAGATCCAAATGAAGAAGCTCCAAAGTCCTCTTCGAGTAAATCATAGTCGTGGGAGAGTGAGCCTTCTCATGTAGCTTTCCTTCGATACAAGCACTACAAGCACAATCTTTAGCAAAACTAACATTTGTTAGTCCACGGACATGGTCCCCCTTGAGAAGACTTTGCAAAGATCTCATATTGACATGGGCTAAATGGCAATGCCAAAGCCATCCCACGTTACCTTTAGCCATTAGGCATGTCGCGGTCTTAGTGGGTCGCTCTGAGAAGTTAATCACATAGAGACCATTCTCGACATGCCCAACAAAGGCTACTTTAAGAGTCTTACTCCACAAGAGGGCCACGGTATCAATATCAAAGAAGGTGGAAAAACCCTTGATTGCAAGTTGACAAACGGAAAGTAAATTATATGCAAGGGACTCAACAAGCATGACTTTCTCGATCGTGAGATCAGGAGAAATGACAACCTTGCCAAGTCCCAATACCATACAAGACAAGGCATCACCCCACTCGACATTGGTGGGCATAGACGAGATCGTGTGCACGTCCACCACCAAGTCCTTGCTTCCGGTCGTATGATTAGTGGCTCCACTATCGAGCAACAATGATCCTCTACCGGAAGCAAACACCTACAAGAGATCAATGCTTGGTTTTAGGTACACATTTTGTAATGGGTCCTTTGATGTTAGTAACAAGGGTCTTAGGAACCCAAATAGACCATTCAATGTACTCATAAGGAGAACCAACAAATTTAGCATAAACATGCCCATCACTCGCACGACACAACACATAAGAAGGGTTAAAGTCACCGGCTTTGTTGGAAGGGGTGGCATTGCCCTTCTTGACACCACCACCCTTCACATTGTTCTTCTTCTCCTTAGAAGCACCCTCTCCTTCTTTCACAAAGGTTTGCTTGAGAGGAGGAGGTCGTTTGGCCTTGTCATTCTTCTTCTGGTTCTTGGGCTTGGGTGCAAACCCGATTCCCTCCTTGCCCACAACTTCCTTTTGATTGCTCAAAAGGTCGTTGAGGTTCTTCTCACCTTGTATGCAAGACACGAGGCCTTTCTCAAGTTGCTCCTTCAACTTTGCATTCTCCTCAACAAGACGCACATGCTCACAACAAGGGTTAGTAGCATTTGCATTATCAATTAAAACCATATGAGGAAAAGTGGCTTTCTCCTTGGTTTGCTTCACTTGGAGTTGATCATGAGACTCTATAAGACTAGCATGAGTACCCTTCAAGGCCTTGTGAGCCTTGTCAAGTATATCAAACTCCACCTTGAGTCTAGCAAGATCAACCCCAAGTTCGGCTTTCTCGGAATTTAGCACACGAGATATAAAAAGAGAATGATCAAGATCTTTTTTCAATTTAGCATGGTCATCGTTGTGTGACTCCTCAAGAGCCAAACGATGACCACGCTCTTCCTCAAGTGCATTAGAGAGATCCTATATCTCATCGGCATAGTCACAACTATGCCCCTCCATCTTTGAGATGGTGTCTTCGTGAGCCTCAATCATGTCATTGGCTTCACCAAGTTGTTCCAAGAGAGCAACGAAGTGCTTCTTGGATTTGCCCTCGAGCTTACTCATAAAAGACTCAAATTCATTTCCTCCACATTAGACCCCCACTTTCATCAATGCAATCCGTCAAACAAGGATGAGTAATGATGGTAGTTTTGATGTTGAGGGTTACCTTGTTGGTGGCTTTAGCCATGATTCACTTGGCGGCGATGTTCTCATTGGGTGAGTCGAAGAGGGATGCCCGTGGAGTTGTCTCAATGGCCACGGAGGCCATGGCAACTGGCTCACTGTCTTCATCATCATCATCCTCATTATACTCTTCTTGTGCCACCAATCCCTTGGGAGGAGTCTTCTTGGTGAAGTTGTTCTTGTTGGGGGAAGACTTGGCGTTGTCCTTCCGGATGAGCTTGCCACCATTGTCTTCCCTCTTCTCATAGGGGCACTACGCAACAAAGTGGCTCACATTGCCACAATTATAGAAAGTCCTCACACGTTTCTTGCCCTTGGCGCTACTTGAGTTGCTCTTGTTGAAGTTGAGCCTTGAGTTCTTCTTGCTCCAAAATTGTCTTGAAGCAAGAGCCATGTGCTCATGATAATCATATTTTGTATCCTCGGGGTTGCTCTCCTTTTCTTCCTCTTCCCCCTCTTCTTCCACACTAGCCTTGTCTTTCAAGGCAAGGTTGGGCTTCTTTGCTCTTTGAGAACGCAATACCGCATTGTCGGCGGTCTTGTCCAAGATACTCATTGCCACAAACTCATCCAACAGTTCACTTGAGGATAAAGTGTGGAAGTACGGCCTTTGATGGATGACGGAGGACATAGCCTTATGGTAAGGCATCATGGCTTTGAGAAACTTCCGCTTGATCCAATTGTCATTTGTATCCTTGCTCCCATGATCTCGGAGTGAGACTGCGAGTGTGGTTAGTCTCCGGTAGAGCTCACGAGGTTCTTCACCTTCATTCATGGCAAATTCATTGGCTTCATCTTGCACCACTTCATAGTTGGAGCGTTGAATGCTTGTGCTTCCCTTGTGAAGGGAAACAACATGGTGCCATGCTTCCTTTGCCATGGTGAACGGTCGGAGACGCACAATATCTTTGGGAGGCATTGCATCTTGGATGATGAAGAGAGAATTCTCGTTGAATTGATGTTCCGCGCCTTCTCTAAGGGTGAAGTTGCTTGAGTCATGCAGATAGAAACCTTGCTCAATGTTTCTCCAAAGGTTAGTAGTAACATGATTTAAATGACGCTTAAAGGGATAGACCCAAGCGTCAAAATCCTCATTTTTCACAATCTTAGGAGGAGAACCAACATGATTTAAATGAGTGGAGGGAATCGGTCCTCCATAGGTAAGTGGAGGTTCCACATGGGCAAAGATGCCACTACCATTTCTACCACTAGAAGAGGGAACTTTCTCAGTAGTAGCTTCCCCCTTGTCGGAGTTAGCATCCGTCACCTTGTTAGTGGGATCAACCACTTCCAACGGTGCAGTGGACAATTTAAGACCATCAAGAAAGTTCTTAAGCATGCCTTTCACCTCGGCCATCATGGAGATTTTCAATGTATCCAAGGCCACATTGAACTCCTCACGTGAGACTGAGGTTCCCCCATCGGCCGTAGACGAGGACGGAATCACATCGGGGTGCTCCTCCTCACCGTCTACGGTGTCAACCATACTCTTCGGATGGCAAAGTCCTTAATAAAGAGACGAGGCTCTGATACCAATTGTAAGGATCAAAATAGTTGACTAGAGGGGGGGGGGGTGAATAGGCAACTAACAATTTTTAACTTTTCTTTACCAATTTAAACTTTGCATCAAAGTAGGTTGTCTAGATATGCAACTAGGTGATCAACCTATATGATGCAACAATAAGAAGTACACAAGCAAGCAAGAGATGCAACACAAAGTAAACTTGCACAAGTAGAGTACGAGATAACCAAGAGTGGAGCCGATGAAGACGAGGATGTGTTACCGAAGTTCCTTCCTTTTGAAGGGAAGTACATCTCCGTTGGAGTGGTGTGGAGGCACAATGCTCCCCGAGAAGCCACTAGGGCCACCGTATTCTCCTCACGCCCTCACACAATGCGAGATGCCGTGATTCCACTATTGGTGCCCTTGAAGGCAGTGACCGGACCTTTACAAACAAGGTTGGAGCAATCTCCACAACTTAATTGGAGGCTCCCAACAACACCATGAAACTTCACCACAATGGAATATGGCTCTGCGGTGACCTCAACCGTCTAGGGTGCTCAAACACCCAAGAGTAACAAGATCCGCAAGGGATTAGTGGGGGAATCAAATTTCTCTTGGTGGAAGAGTAGATCGGGGCCTTCTCACCCAATCCCTAGAAAATCAACGAGTTTGATTGGCTAGGGAGAGAGATCGAGCAAAAATGGATCTTAAAGCAACAATGGAGCTTGGGGATGGAAGAGGTGGTCAACTCGGAGAAGAAGACTCCCCTTATATAGTGGAAGAACAAATCCAACCATTCTCCACTAACTCAGTCTGCGACGAGCGGTACTACCGCAGCAGAGATGTGGTACTACCGCCAGGGCCTGCGGTACTACCGCATGGCACTGCGGTACAACCGCTGGTGCAACAGTAGCTAAACCAGCCCTGATGCGTTGAAGCAGAGGGCGGTAGAACCACTGGCACGGTACTACCGCTCCCCCTTGTTGTACTACCTCAAGGCCGGGATAGTCTAGATTGGGAAGGCACAGACATATAAAAAATACATCCATGGAAACTTCCGCTGAGTTTCGATCTATGCAAAAATCCGACATGGTACTACCGCAAGCCATGAGCGGTACTACCACGTAGGGTGCGAATGTAAAAAATTACATCCGCCCCTACTTCCGCTCGTGCTGTTGGGCCAGGCCTGAGGCCATGGTACTACCGCGTCCGAGAAGCGGTACTACCATGAGCACCTGCAGTACTATCGCGCCCAAGGTCGGTACTACCGCAGGGGCCTGTGGTACTACCGCTCTGAGGAGCAGTACTACCGCATGCCCCAGTTCAGCAACACTAGAAGTCCTTCCTTTTGCAGAGATACGGAGAAATGGAGGATGCTCCAAAGAGCCAAAGGAAAGGTGGTGCAAAAGGAATAGACGTGTACGTGTTGATTCCACCCAAACATTTCCAACGCGGACCCCCTCTTAATAGTACGGCTTTCCTACGACTCAAATCCACCGAAAAGAAACGTAGAGAAATGTCGTCTTTGAGGGGCACCAAATCATCTTGTGCCTAGACATGATATATCTGAAATGCTCAATGCACACAATTAGTCCGCAAAAGCATTGTCATCAATCACCAAAACTACTAAGGGACAAATATGCCCTTACAATAATCACAAACGGTGGTTTTAAAAACGTCAAAAGGGTGCAAAACATTTGCGATGACGGATGCATCAAACACGATTCTGATTTTAGTTGCGTGTGCGATGTAGGGCATACGGTTCAGTTCAATTACCTACTTGCTATGAGGAGGAACAAAAGAAACGGGCAGCCAGATGAAGGTGTGTGTGATATATAGCATACGGTTCACTCGGATGAACTGTTTGTGATTAGGCAACACAAAAGAAACGGGTAGCCAGATGAAGGTGTTTGCGAGGTACAACATACGGTTCACTCGGATGAACTGTTTGTGATTAGGCAACACAAAAGAAATGGTCAGCCAGATCAAGGTGTGTGGGATATACGGCATGCGGTTCACTCGGCCTTATCGTCAGTGTGTGACCTCTGTGGCAACCATTCGCTCCCCACTAGCCTCTTCTTGTACCGTGGCAACCGTCCACCGCCTCTTGGCCTTTCACTTTCGATTTGGAACTGCTGCCGCATGCTCTTTCTCCCTCCATTTGCCTTCAACCTTCCTTCTGCCATTGTTCGATCATCTTCTCCATGGAGGGAACAGGCCGGAAATGACCCCGTTATTCTTGCCCCGATCTGAAAGATGACGTGGTGGAGGAACTCATTGATCGGTGCGACATCATCACCTCGGCTAGCATGGCAGGTTCGTTCAAGACCATTCTTGACTCAACTAATAACATCATTAGAAGCAACCCAAGGGTCCAGGAGCGGTTTGATCTCCCCTATATTCTTTGCTGTGACCCTGTTGACTGGCGCGGGGACGATGGAAGCCTCGCCTTGTGCAAGTTGATGCCGCTTGATAATGATACTTGTGATGTTAAGATGCCATCGCTTGAGGGCAAGGCTTGGGCAGGCGCAAATGGAGATTGGGTTGTTTATATTGGGTACAACTACGAGTGGGAACTTGTGAATGTGTACACTCGTCACCGGGTTCCACTTCCAAAAATCTCAGACTACCCAGAGGTTGAGTACACCGGTGTTTTACGTGAGTTCAAATACGATCATGGTGACTGTCATCTATAGAAGATAGCAATTTGTCGAGTTCCCAATCACTCTTGGGATTACACGAACTATGAAGTTATTGCTATCTTCGACAAGCTTGTTGCCGTCCTTACTTCCACACCTCGATGGATATTGCCCAAAAACCAATTTCTGCACATGGATGAGTACTATGTTGCAATTCAATACGAGGGTCTTGTGTTTGCTGCCACCACTCATGGCACTGTTTTTGCATGGAATCCTGATGTTTTCGGTACGTTTGTCTTCCACCGTAATTATTACTGTTTCATCCACATGCATGCGGGTTAGCTAGTTTCCCTTTACTAATTAACCTTCTTGTGTTTCCAAGGTCCTGTGAACATTGCACCACCTATACTTGAAAAAATTTATAACCAAGGGGGAGATGATGATGCTGGTGATCACGAACAGAAATCCTGCTCGACACATTTTCCCTTGGCTTCATGGGGAAGCTGTCGGTTTGCATACGGGTGTTCTAACTAAAATGTTTGCGACGAGTGTTTTATATTTTAAAACCATTGACGTTTTTTCAAAAGAAAATCGTTTGATAAGTCTGTACATTAAGAGAGAAAAATGCAAGTTTGTTCAAACCATATCTTTCATTCAGTCACACTACGAATTTATATTCATATGATCAAGAATTCGAGATATAGTATTAAACCCCAAAAAAACTATTTCCGACGGCGGCGGAGGCGGCGTGCTGCGCCATCGTTGTCATTGTCGTCCTCCCGGACGCCGTTGTTGAAGTCTTCAAGGTAGCACAAAATGTTGTTCACTTGTAAATCAAACATCATGTCGTCGCGCGATCGATGGGCAGGGCGCGTGAGGACGGTAACTGGCGCCGCTGAGAGGTAGCGGTTGATGGCAGCGTCCCATGCCGCTGAGGGGGGCACGCGCACGGGCACAGGCGCGGTGGGTGCAGCCAAACGCACGGGGACCAACACCGCGGTGGGTGGAGGCCCTGCCCGTGCGCGATGGGTGCAGCCAAACGCACGGGGGCCGGCGCCACGGTGGGTGGAGGGGCGCGCATGAGCACGGGCACGGGCGCTGGCGCTGGCATGTACACGAGCTCGCGCGGGTCCGCGGAAACCTCACTGACGCCCGCGGCTTCCAGCTCTGTGATAGTGCTCGGCGACCAGCCCGTCAATGCTATGGGGTTGGTCGCTGGCGTGGGCGCAGGGATGGGAGCTGGGACGGGAGTGGTGGTAGCAACCGCCGCAGCTAGCTCGTTCTGGGCCATGTCCATGAGGCCCCATTCCTCCTTATTTTCTATCTCCTCCGGCTCGGAGTCAACTTCACCAAACTTGAAGACTAGTGGCAGATGATCATTTTGCGTCATGCGTTGGTGGAGGTCTGTGGGAGGGAGGAGAATGGGAGGTGAACAATAAGGCCACCTGTATTAAACAATGGCTCGGGCTCCATTAATGGAGAGGAAGGCGGGCGTCCATAGAAGTCAAAGGGCTCACTTCCTAGTGAGTCTGCGCAGCAGACAACTCGCACGCTTCCAAGTGGCAACTATTTTTTCAAAATGCCTTTGTCGGCTGTTATTCGAGTGCGCCTTCTCTCAAAATGGACATGAAAAATACAATAACATGCCAGGTGCCATTCCATGATAGCATGCCAAGTTTCATGAATTTCAGACGAGTTTTGAATTACTAGAATTTAAAAACAAAGTATCTCAACGTTTTCCGGCAATCAACAGTGCCCTGGTATTTGAAATTCATTCCCACTTCTTGCATGGGTCCTAAGCATGCATCCAAGGACACAGATTTGATTTTTCAACCAATTTATATGCATTAGAGGATGTGCATGTAGTTCAAATTTGAATTATGCACATAAATTCATTGAAAACTCAATTAATGCATATAAATGTCCAAACGAACCCTAAAAAATCCCAAAAATTGACACAACACTCTTGTTGTTCTATGTTGACACGAGAAAAAAATTTGAAAGCAACAAGAGGCAATGGATATTGTTTCGTTCCCAAAGGTGGGACGTTCCCTACCGAAACCATCAGGCTTGTTGTGAGAAGCTCTAGTTTGTGAGAAGCATATCCCCAATCCTGCCCCAAATGGGACAAAAATTTACCACGGCATGTCGATGCCGCTCCATGAAAGCATGCCAAGTTTCATGATTTTCAGACGAGCTTTGGATTTACCAGAATTTAAAAACTAGGTATCTCAATGTTTGCGGCCGAGTGACCGTGGCAGGGTGTTTGACATTCATTCCCATTTCTTGCATGGGACCTAAGCATGCAACCAAGGGCACAAATTTGATATTTCAACCAATTTATATGCATTAGAGCATGTGCATGTAGTTCAAATTTGAATTTTGCACATAAATGCATTGAAAACTCAATTAATGCATAAAAATGTCCAAGCGAACCCCGAAAAATCCCAAAACTTGACACAACACTCCTGTTGTTCTATGTTGACACGAGAAATTTTTAGAAAGCAATAAGAGGCAATGGATATAATTTCGTCCCCAAAGGCGGGACGCTCCCTACCGAAACCACCAGGCTTGTAGTGAGAATCTCTAGTTTGTGAGAAGCATATCCCCTAACCTGCCTTAAATGGGACAAAAAAATTACCACATCATGTTAATGCTGCTCCATAATAGCATGCCAAATTTCATGAATTTCAGACGAGCTTTGGATTTACTAGAATTTAAAAACCAGGTATCTCAATGTTTGCGGCCGAGTGACCGTGGCAGGGTGTTTGACATTCATTCCCATTTCTGGCATGGGACCTAAGCATGCAACCGAGGGCACAAATTTGATTTTTCAACCAATTTATATGCATGAGAGCATGTGCATGTAGTTCAAATTTTAATTATGCACATAAATGCATTGAAAACTCAATTAATGCATAAAAATGTCCAAACGAACCCCAAACAATCCCAAAAATTGACACAACACTCCTGTTGTTCTATGTTGACACGAGAAAAAAATTTGAAAGCAATAAGAGGCAATGGATATCATTTCGTCCCCAAAGGTGGGACGTTCCCTACCGAAACCATCAGGCTTGTTGTGAGAAGCTCTGGTTTGTGAGAAGCATATCCCCAAACCTGCCCCAAATGGGATAAAAAAATTACCACGACATGTTGATGCCGCTCAATGATAGCATGCCAAGTTTCATGAATTTCAAATGAGCTTTGGATGTACTAGAATTTAAAAACCAGGTATCTCAATGTTTGCGGCCGAGTGACTATGGCAGGGTGTTGGACATTCATTCCCATTTCTTGCATGGGACCTAAGCATGCAACCAAGGACAAACATTTGATTTTGCAACCCGTTTTTATGGACGGAGCACGTGCATGTAGTTCAATTTTGAATTATGCACATAAATGCCTAGAAAACTCAATTGACGTATAAAAATGTCCAAACGATACCCGAAAAAATCCAAAATTTAACACGGCACTCATGTTGTTCTATGTTGACACGATTTTTTTTTGAAAGCAATAAGAGGCAACATATATCATTCCGTCCCCCAAGGTGGCACGTACCCTACTGAAACCATGAGGCTTGTTGTGAGAGAAGCTTTGGTTTGCGAGAAGCTTATACCCACACCTGCCCCAAATGGGACTATTTTTACCACGGCATGTCGCTACCGTTCCATCATATCATGTCAAGTTTCATGAATTTCAGACGAGTTTTCTATTTACTAGAATTTTAAAACCATGTAACTCAATGTTAGCGGCCGAGCGACAGTGTCAAGGTGTTTGACATTCGTTCTCATTTCTTGCATGTGACCTAATCTTGCAACCAAGGACAAACATTTGATTTTGCAACCCATTTTTATGGACGGAGCACGTGCATGTAGTTCAATTTTGAATTATGCACATAAATGCCTAGAAAACTCAATTAACGTATAAAAATGTCCAAATGACCCCGATAAAATCCAAAATTTAACACGACACTCCTGTTGTTCTATGTTGACACCAGGAAAAAAAATTGAAATAAAGAAGAGGCGTTTTGTCTACAAAGGTGACACGTTTCCCTAATGGAACCATGAGGCTTTCTTGTGAGAAGCTCTGGTTTGTGAGAAGCTTATACCACAACCTGCCCCAAATGGTACAATATTTTTTACCCTAGCATGTTGATGCCATTCCATGATAGCATGCGAAGGTTCATGAATTTCAAACGGGTTTTGGATTTACTAGAATTACAAAAGCAAGTACCTCAAAATTTGCCGGAGAGCCACGGTGACGTGGTGTTCAAAATTCATCCCCATTTCTTGCATGGGACATAAGCATAAACCCATGGACACATATATGATTTTACAACCGATGTTGGTGCACCGGACCATGTGCATGTGCATTAATTTTGAATTGTGCACCTACAATGGCTAGAAAACCAATTTAATGTATAAAATTTCCAAATGAACCCTGAATAATTCCAATTTTTTATGACACACATATAGTTGCATGTTCACTGCAGATAAAAGGTCTAGCAATTCAAACACCGTCCATTGCCGCTGTGACCCTATTATGTAATACAAATCAAGACGAAAAATCAAGTATATCCCACACTGTTTATTATCACCAACCATGTGAGATGCAACACAGAGTATCTTGGAGCACGATAGGATTATAGTACGCATATGGCTTACATGAGAAAGTGCGATGGCTACAGTCCACAGCCTGCTCTGAATAAGGGACCATGTCTAATGACTCTTTGCACGCTAGTTTTTTTGCTGAAGCGATTCCAAATTTTTGGCTTGTGCGGAAATATCTACCTCCCCACCCCCTTACCAAAATCCACATTTCCCCCGTTTCCGCCTTCCTTTCCAAGTTGAAACCTTCACTCCTTGCTTGCAGCGCCGCCTCCTCGCCGGCAACCCTCCTTCACGCTCCTTGGCCTCGCCTATCCAGGCAGGTAATCCATACCCGACCCCTATTGGGGAACATAGTAATTTCAAAAAATTCCTACGCAACGCAAGATCATGGTGATGCATAGCAACGAGAGGGGAGAGTATCGTCTATGTACCCTCGTAGACTATAAGAGGAAGCGTTATGACAATCTAGCACCGAAGGTACGACACCTCCGCGATCTGCACACATTCAGCTCGATGACGTCCCGCGAACTCATGGTCCAGTAGAGCTTCGAGGGAGAGCTTCGTCAACACGACGACGTGATGACGGTGATGATGTTGCTACCGGAACAGGGCTTCGCCTAAGCACCGCTACGATATTACCAAGGTGGATTATGGTGGAGGGGGCACCGCACATGGCTAAAGATCAATGATCAACTTGTGTGTCTATGGGGTTCCCCCTGTCGGTGTCAAAACCGGTGGATCTCGGGTAGGGGGTCCCGAACTGTGCGTCTAGAATCCATGGTAACAGGAGACAGGGGACACAATGTTTACCCAGGTTCGGGCCCTCTCTATGGAGGTAATACCCTACGTCCTGCTTGATTGATATTGATGAATATGGGTGTTACAAGAGTTGATCTACCACGCGATCGTAATGGCTAAACCCTAGAAGCCTAGCTTGTATGACTATGGTAATGGATATCTCCTTTCCGGACTAACCCCTCCGGTTTATATAGACACCGGGGGGATCTAGGGTTTACATAGAGTCGGTTACATAAGAAGGAATCTTCATAGTCGGTCGCCAAGCTTGCCTTCCACGCCAAGGAGAGTCCAATCCGGACTCAGGTACAGTCTTCGACCTTCATGTCTTCACAACCCATCAGTCCGGCCCAATAGATAACAGGCCGGACGCCCGAGGACCCCTTAGTCCAGGACTCCCTCAGTAGCCCCTGAACCTGGCTTCAATGACGAGGAGTCTGCCGCGCAGATTGTTTTTGGCATTGCAAGGTGGGTTCCCTTTTATCCAATGGGCTAGGGTTTCCAATCCACCCTTTCGTCTGCGGGCTGATGTATTATTACGGGATATATTTCCATGATCTATCCCCGAATTCCTTTCTCAACATCTCGGTGTTTATCATCGTGTGTGAGGCCTTCCTCCGCATCCAACCCCACTTCTGGTTGTGGCTCAAAGTCTTCAACGTGAAGCCGAAGGTGGTGGACAGCCAGCACGCGGAGTGCGGAGGATCTATGGTGAGCAAGTTGTCCAACATATCCTGGCCCAAAGGCACTTTTGTGGACACAGTGAAGGAGTGGCAGAAGCAGTGGTTCTACATCTCAGAACCTCGTGGCACCACCTGGGCCGTAGGTGCCGAATTCCACTCCGGCGCTCCCACGCGACTCACCTCCTGGGTCGAGAAGAGTCCGGATTGGGGTTCTCTGGACGAGGTGATAGCACTGCAGACGCGCGCTCAGAGCATGATAACCAAGAAAGTCAAGCTAGTTGATGTGATCCAGGTGATGCTGGTTCGCCGGATCCTTCCTTACCAGCGCCGAAGCCGTCCTTTATGGGAGTTCAACCTGAAGAAGGATCAAACTCTAGTGAGGCTCTTCGAGACTACTCACGAAGGCACATGGAAGTTGCTTTTTAAGGGCAACGAGAAGCCACCGGCCACGGATTCAGATCATGCTCACGATTGTAAACACCTCGCCAGTGAGGTATAATATTTTTCGATATATCCCCAACTTAATCATTTCAAGGATGATGTCTGAGCTTATCATTGCATTTCCAGGACTGGATGGGGATGGCGAAGCGGATCCAGTGTCCGGCTCCGTTGCCTGAAGAACCGGTCATCCCGCGTCTAGCAAAGATGCTGGTGCCGACGCCTTATAAGGCGCCGGAGAAGAAGGCCAAGAAGAAGGCCAAGGGGGCCAAGGGTGTCCCCCGTTGCAAGGGCCCTTCGGATGTGACGTCCAAAGACGACGAAGCCCATTCCTCCATCCCTGAGGACAACGGCGAGGAAGAGGAGGAGGAGGAAAACAACCCTCCCCCTGAGGAAAGGAAGAAGAAGAGGGCGGCTTCGGCTCATCCGGAGGCAGACACGCCCAAGAAGGGGAAGAGCGTCCCAGCGGTCAACACCGCGTGGGATGTTGATAGCAGTCCGGAGAAACACCCCCGCACCAAGCACCAGGCTGCATCGTAAGTGACACGGCTCGCTCATGCGCACATCCGGCCCTTTCTCTGCATTATCATGACATAGTTAATTGTGCTATTACAGTCCGACCCGCGACCTTATCCAGCGATCCTCATCTGGAGGTTCGTTGGATCCGTTGGAGATGGTGAGCATGTCGCCACCGCCTGCTTATTACCCCGGGGCCAGGGACGACACCAAAGTGTTATCCCAGAGGACCGCTCCGAACCGGGGAGGAGCCCAGGACGCTGTCCAGGAGGCGCCACAAGGCGAGACCTCCACTGCCGGACACATGGGGGAGCGATCCCCATGGAGATTGGCGTAGAGGGCCGTATCCAGCTCGGCCCTCCGTCGTATACGATTCCGGAGGCCCATATGGCTCCGGAGTCGGGCGAGCAGCCCCCTTTGAAGAAGGGGGATGCGCCGGTTCCACCGGTGGCCCTTTTCCATCCAGGGGCGCCGGATAACCTGATGAAGGCGCTTCGAGGCGCCTCTGTTGTGGACGAGCACCGTGTCCTTATGGGTACGGTGATTGAGAAGATTCAGTCTGCCAAGAGTGGACTGAATGAAGCCTGCAGCAGCCCATTGACAGGTTTCGAGGTAAGAGAGAGAAAAACCCCGTGTAACCAGTAGCCCCTGAGACACTGTCCGGTGTTCGACAAGAAGAACCGGACAGAGGATCAATCTTCTGTTGTAGGATACTAACGTAATATGTATGAATAAGCAGGCGTCGCTGTTGGCCGTGACCTCCCATGCTGTCGAAGTCTCTGAGCTTAGGTAGAGGCTGGAGCGGACCGAGAACGAGCTCGGCGAGGTTAAGGTTCGGCTCCAGGAGAAGCAAGGTGAGTGACGACTTGCTGCGTGTGTTTAGAAAGGATAGGTGATGTATATTGACCGATGTGTCGTAATATGTGCAGGAGCCGCGACCGAGGTCGAGGCCCTGAAGAAGGCCCTGGGCGAGGCTGAGGAGAAGGCTGTCCAACAGCAAGCCACCCGTAAGAAGTCCAAGGCCTGGGTCAAAGAAATCCAGCAGGAGCTCCAGGGTGCGGTCAAGAAATGCAGGAGCTCCAGGGACCGAACTCGCCAAGGCTCGTCAGAGCGCGGAGACCGCACGAAATGAGGCCCAGGCTGCCCTCTAGGAGATCTAGGAGGCCAAGAAGATCACGGCGGGTAAGTCATTTAAGATGCAAAGCAAGTATGCGGAGAAGCACTACCTTTTACAAACCCGGGTTCGGAGTTCCCCGGGAGCTTTTGCGGATTTATCCGAGAGTGTATCAGACGCCGCGGAGTTCTACCAAGCCGAAGGAGGGGGTTCTACGGAGAAGCTATTTTGGTCACAGTATGCGGTGCCAGAGCATCTCGTGTCCTTCACCGATCAACTGAAACAGCTGGTGGAGCTGCATAGGGTGGCCGAACTAGCCATGAAGGATTTCATAATCCGGATATGGCTAGCCGAAGCTATGCCAAGTAGCTACTTCGGACTCATGAGGCGGATGGTGAACGCCTGTCCTCGGCTGGATGTCGTCAAGCGCTCGGACTGCATTGAAGGTGCGGGCATGGCCTTCGCCCGTTTCAAGATGTGGTGGGCGAAGATGGACGCCGTCGAGGTGACCAGAGGGCCACCGGAGGGCAAGGAACACCGCACACCCGAACGGTATTTTGCGGATGTCTTGGAGGGTTCTCGCCTTGCGGTAGCGCAATGTTCGCAGGACATTGTATTTGAATAAATGTATTCATGTTACCTTTGCCTTGTATTATGGGAACAAAGCCTGTTGTGTAATGTAATATTGTTATGCTTTGAATTGTTTCCTCCTCTGTGGCCGTGTTGTATGTAATCTGAGGGTTGGCCAGTCGTCGGCTTCTGCCCTCACGTAGGTAGTACGGAGGTGTTCGGTATGGATTCTAAAAAATCTTGATCCAATTATATGGTCCTTGAAGGAGTTGTTTAGTGCAATGAACAAGGCAATCAAACTGTACGGCTTAAACGCCCTCACTTAGCCATAGGAGTTTTCTAATAAAGCGTATGTGCAGCCCCTGGTTCGAACCAGGGTGCTGTCAACATCTGATCGGGAAGTGCTGATCTTTCGCATAATGCGGAAAAAATCTTGAACGATTTGTGACCCTCAAACAGCTGACCGGCTCTCGCCGTATCATGACAGTCAGTTTTCGGCTTTCCCTACTGAGGTGCTCATCTGGTCAAGGCCAGGGCACAATCGTAGTAGTTCTCCCTTTACTACCCTAGCTGATTTAGCAGAACATAGGGTAGCAAGCACAGGAGCCGGGCAACCCAACTATTGACCAAAGACATGATTCGAAGCCAATGCATATAATGCTAAATTCGGGGTGCCGAACTTATCTTTAGGGATTATTCGGACTTTTTTGCCGTATTGTGGGGCGATGGGGAGCCCCTAGCAAATGTGAAACGTATCAGAGTGTACGGCTGCTAGGAAATAAGTAATATAAAGGAAAACAGAGGGAGAACGGAGGTAGGATCCGGATCCCTTGAACTTGGATCATGAACTATTTCCATTGTAGTTGGGTTAATGCGTCCAAGCACATTGGTACAAAATAATGCAATAAGCACCCGACTATTTGACATGCCATAACCGGAGGCGGACTGCGTGTGGGTCCTGAAAAACGGTTAGCCTCTAGGTCTTCCCATGTACGCCTGTTCTCCGTGTCAGTCCGGTGTGTTTGTCCTTTGACGGGATTGTTAATCAGGCCGTCGAAGGAGGCCCCCATGGGAGAAACCTGAAACAAGGGAAAAGAAGATAGTAAAGTTATATGTGTGTCCGGAATCGGTCTGGCCGAACCGTGGATCCTGGGATAGCTTGTGCCTCCATCGATGCCCATGGAATTTTGAGTGCGTAGTTATGGACGCGTGGTATGAAATCCACTACCTCATCAGGATTGGGACGGAGGCCGAATTGCTAATCGAGCTCTTGACAAGCCGTGCTGTCCTATTGCAGTGTAGTCTGGACCCTCTTAATGATGTCCAGGGGCTCGGCAGCCAGACTATGATGCTGCTTGAGAAGGTTGTTTTGTACCTCTGCTGCTAGGGCGGCGGTGTGCTCCTCTGTTCCGAGGGAGCATTCTGTGTTTCCGTTGACTGTTATGACGCCGTGCGGACCGGTCATCTTCAGCTTGAGATAAGCATAGTGTGGTACCGCATTGAATCTAGCGAACGCGATTTGTCCAAGTAGTGCGTGGTAGCCACTGCGGAAGGGGACGATATTGAAGATTAACTCCTCGCTTCGGAAGTTGTCCGAGGAACCGAAGACTACCTCCAGCGTGATTGAGCCCGTGCAGCGGGCCTCAACACCTGGTATGACTCCTTTAAAGGTAGTCCTTGTGGGTTTGATTCGTGAGGGATTAATGCCCATCGTCCGCATTGTATCCTGATAGAGCAGGTTGAGGCTGCTACCGCCGTCCATTAGGACTCGTGTTAGGTGAAATTCGTCGATGATTGGGTCAAGGACCAGTGCGGCTGAACTGCCATGCCGGATACTAGTTGGATGATCTCGACGATCAAAGGTGATCAGGAATGATGACCACAGATTGAATTTTGGGGCGACTGGCTCTACCGCGTAGACATCCCTAAGTGCTCGCTTGCGCTCCATTTTGGGGATGTGCGTAGCGTATATCATTTTCAATGTTTTGACTTGAGGGGGGAATTTCTTCTGCCCTCCGGTGTTCGGCTGTCGGGGATATTCATCCTCGTCCTCACTTTGTGGTCCCTTTTCTTTGTTTTCGGCATTTAACTTGCCAGCTTGTTTGAAAACCCAACAGTCTCTGTTGGTGTGATTGGCTTGTTTGTCTGGGGTACCATGTATCTGGCACGGACGATCGAGTATGCGATCCAGGCTGGATGGTCCCTCGCTGTTCTTTTTGTAGGGCTTCTTTCGTTGTCCGGACTTGGAGCCATTGAATCTGGCATTAATGGTGGTGTCATCGGTGTTGTCGCCATTGCTTCGGCTTTGTGTCTGTTGCGCTGGATCTATCCGGAGCTGTTCTTGGCCTCAGAGGGGCCTATCTCGCTGCCTGTGTTTTTGCTATGAGCCAGCCAGCTGTCCTCACCTGCGCAAAAGTGGATCATGAGTGCCGGAAGGGCTGCCATTGAGTTCGACTTTTCTTGGCTGAGGTGGCGTGCTAGCCATTTGTCACCGATGCTGTGCTTAAAGGCCGCTAGGGCTTCGGCATCCGGACAGTCAACGATCTGGTTCTTTTTGGCTAGGAACCTAGTCCAGAATTTTCTGGCTGATTCTCTAGGTTGTTGGACTATGTGACTTAAGTCACTGGCATCGGGTGGCCGGACATATGTACCTTTGAAGTTGTCAAGAAAGGCCTCCTCCAAGTCCTCCCAGCTGCCGATGGATTTCTCGGGCAGGCTATTCAGCCAGTGTCTAGCTAGTCCTTTTAGTTTCAGTGGGAGGTATTTGATGGCGTGGAGATGTGGAGAATAAAGTCCTCAATCCATACTGCGGGGTCGGTTGTTCCGTCGTATGATTCAATATTTATGGGCTTGAACCCCTCGAGGAATTCGTGATCCAGCACCTCATCTGTGAAGCAGAGAGGGTGTGTGGCGCCTCTATATCGGGCCACATTACGGCGCACCTTTGGTGGAATGCGTCTGCGATTATCGGCCCAGGTGTGACTAGGTTTGTCACGCCTGAATAGGTAGCCGTAATCTCGAGTCAGGAAGCGTCCTCTTGGCTGGGCGCTTGACGCAGTATTCTTCGGCTGCCAGGACATCAGTCCACCTATCAATGAGTAGGTCTTGATCAGCTTGAAGCTGCTGCTTCTTCTTCTTCAGGCTTCTTGCGGTGGCTATTAGCTGGCGCTTGAAGCGCTCCTGCTTGAGGGTTGCCTCAGGCACGATGAAGTCCTCATTTCCGAGGCTCTCATCATCCTCACAGACTGGACAATAACTATCATTGTCTGGGTCATTGGGCATGGCCTGATTATCAGGGTTATCTTGCCCGTTGTCTTGTTCCTCCTGTTCGGATGCAGCCCCGACGGGGTCTTCATTGTTTTAGGTGTCACCCGAAGTACTATTCTCTCCGGTGCCAGTATTTCCATCATTTGAGCGACGAGGCTTGGAGCGGTGTTTAGGGCGCTGGCGCTTGGACTGTGTCTCAGAAGGTTTATTCGCAACTGGATCTCCTTTGTCATCGTCGCTAACTTTTTTAGGCGTGTCGACCATGTACACATCGTACGAAGAGGTGGCCGTCCAACATCCAATAAATGGCGGGTTTTGGCCTTGCTCTTGGTCGGCGGCGGCATCCATACCGTCGATGTCTTTGGAGACGTAATCGAGCACGTCGGTTAGGTCATCGATAGTGGCTATGAAGTGGGTGGCGGGTGGGAAACAAAATTTCTCATCATCAGCCTCCGGCTCGAACCGAACATAGTTTGGCTATGAGTCCCTTTCCAAGGACAAGTTCTTTAAAGAGTTTAGCACATCATCCAAAGGTGAGTGCTGGAAGATGTATACGGCGCTAAATTCAAAAATTGATAACCGATCCAGCTCGGTGTCCGCAGGCGTACATGGTCCGAAACTTATAGCCGGAGACGAATCCAGAGTTCCATTAACGCAGATATTGCGAGGCGCCGAGTCCGTGTGCGGCTCCAACACCGCGGACTCTGTGGCTTCGGATGGCACGATCTGCTCCGGTTCTAAGGTCGTTGTAGCAACAGGAACCATCTCCTGGATGTGATCCGATCACAGATTTAAGTCATGTTCCTCGGAGCGAGGGGGAGCGATCACTGCGGTCTCAAATCCATTGAAGATCAAGTCTCCACGTATATCCGCGACGTAGTTCAAGCTTCCAAATCTGACCTGGTGGCCAGGGGCGTAGCTATCGATCTGCTCCAGATGGCCAAGCGAGTTGGCCCACACTACGAAGTCGCCGAACACGAAAATCTGTCCGGGGAGGAAGGTTTCTCCTTGGACAGCGTCACTATAGACGATTGAAGGGGCCATCGAACCTTTCGTGGATGGCACAGTGGAACTCTCAATGAAAGCACCAATGTCGGTGTCAAAACCGGCGGATCTCGGGTAGGGGGTCCCGAACTGTGCATCTAGGATCGATGGTAACAGGAGACAGGGGACACAATGTTTACCCAGGTTCGGGCCCTCTCTATGGAGGTAATACCCTACGTCCTGCTTGATTGATATTGATGAATATGGGCGTTACTAGAGTTGATCTACCATGAGATCGTAATGGCTAAACCCTAGAAGCCAAGCCTGTATGACTATGGTAATGAATATCTCCTTTCCGGACTAACCCCTCCGGTTTATATAGACACCAGGGGGATCTAGGGTTTACATAGAGTCAGTTACATAAGAAGGAATCTTCATAGTCGGTCGCCAAGCTTGCCTTCCACTCCAAGGAGAGTCCAATCCGGACTCAGGTACTGTCTTCGTCCTTCATGTCTTCACAGCCCATCAGTCTGGCCCAATAGATAACAAGACGGATGCCCGAGGACCCCTTAGTCCAGGACTCCCTCACCCCCTCCCCCGTATATAAATGAGTGGAGGAGGGGGAGGGGGACGGCCTCCTAGGCGCGCCCCAAGGGGAGTCCTACTCCCACCGGGAGTCAGATTCCCCCCTTTCCTTGTTGGATTCAGGAGAGAAGGAAGGAGGAGGGAGGAGGAAGGAAAGGGGGGCGCCCCCTCCTTTGCTCCTTTCCCCTCTCTCCCACTAAGGCCCAATAACGCCCATATACCTCGGGGGGGGGGGGGGGTTCCGGTAACCTCCCGGTGCTCCGGTATACTCCCGATTTCACCCGGAACCATTCCGATGTCCAAATATAGGCTTCCAATATATCGATCTTTACGTCTCGACCATTTCGAGACTCCTCTTCATGTCCTTTAGCAAATCTGAGACTCTGAACTACCTTCGGTACATCAAAACACATAAACTCGTAATACCGATCGTCACCGAACGTTAAGCGTGCGGACTCTACGGGTTCGAGAACTATGTACACATGACCGAGACATGTCTCTGGTCAATGACCAATAGCGGAACCTGGATGCTCATATTGGTTCCTACATATTCTACGAAGATCTTTATCGGTCAAACCGCATAACGATATACGTTGTTCCCTTTATCATCGGTATGTTACTTGCCCGAGATTCGATCGTCGGTATCTCAATACCTAGTTCAATCTCATTACCGGCAAGTCTCTTTACTCGTTCCGTAATACTAAATCCCGTAACTAACTCATTAGCTACATTGCTTGCAAAGCTTATAGTGATGTACGTTACCGAGAGGGCCCAGAGATACCTTTCCGACAATCAGAGTGACAAATCCTAATCTTGATCCATGCCAACTCAACAAGCACCATCGGAGACCCCTGTAGAGCACCTTTATAATCACCCAGTTACGTTGTGATATTTGGTAGCACACAAAGTGTTCTTCTGGTATTGGAGAGTTGCATGATCTCATAGTCATAGGAACATGTATAGTTATGGAGAAAGGAATAGCAACAAACTAAACGATCATCGTGCTAAGCTAACGGATGGGTCAAGTCAATCACATCATTCTCTAATGATGTGATCCCATTAATCAAATGACAACTCATCTCTATGGTTAGGAAACATAACCATCATCGATTCAATGAGCTAGTCAAGTAGAGGCAAACTAGTGACACTCTGTTTGTCTATGTATTCACACATGTACTAAGTTTCCGGTTAATACAATTGTAGCATGAATAATAAACATTTATCATGATATAAAGAAATATAAATAACAACTTTATTATTGTCTTTAGGGCATATTTCCTTCAACCCCCATCCTCCTCCTCCTTCCACATCCCACATGCCCCGACCGCAGGCGCGAGCGCGACACCTTCCACCCAATCACTGACCCCTCCACCAAATAAGCGCCGCCCTAAGCCATGGTGCACACAGTATAGTAAGGATCTCAAGGAGCATTTGGCAGCGGAGAAGCAAATCGCGGCCGCACGCGCGGATGAGGTCGCGATGGCTGCCATTCGTGCCGACCCCCAGATCTTCTGTTAGGAGTATGTTATATTGTGCAATGTGGTGCTCAGTTAACATTTGGTTCATTTGTTCTGGTGTTTAGTTAACTATTTGGTTCAATTCTGCAATGCGATGTTCAATTGTTGTGGGTGCATTCTGTTATTGTATACCATGTGAGAAATAAATCGAATTTGGCTGTACTAAATACATGAGAAACAAATACAATTGCTATATTTCCAAGTTATTAAGCATGCATAGTTTGGTTAACTGTCTGATCTTCTATTAGGAGTATGTTATATTGTGCAATGTGGTGCTCAGTTAATGTTTGGTTCATTTGTTGTGGTGTTTAGTTAATTGTTTGGTTCAATTCTACAATGCGATGTTCAAATTTTGTGGCTGCATTCTGTTATTGTATACCATGTGAGAAATAAATCGAATTTGGCTGTACTAAATACATGAGAAACAAATACAATTGCTATATTTCCAAGTTGTTAAGCATGCTTGGTTTGGTTAACTGTCTGATCTTCTATTAGGAGTATGTTATATTGTGCAATGTGGTGCTCAGTTAATGTTTGGTTCATTTGTTGTGGTGTTTAGTTAAATGCACATGCATGGTTCATTGTCTAATAGCATATTATTGTGCAATTGCAGGAACCATTATAATATTTAGCTTTTAACAATTTGGTCTTGCACATGTAGGTCCCGCTGTCAGAGGTTTTGACCCACTATTCGACTTTTTTTGCATATGGGGAAATGAGTTGTCCATGAATATCAATCAAGTCAAAAAACCCAGAAAGATTGTTAGGATAATGAAATTAGCGTCAAAAAACAACAAAATCTTTGTCTGCACAATGAAGAAGACATCAGTTCACTACAAGATGGTACTAACTATTATACCTTGCATTTTTATTCCTTTGCCCCATTTCCAATATGGAGAAGATATTTATGCATATCCTTGTTTTCAGGCCTTTCCAAAGTAGTTCACTGATTACCTCTCAAACCACCTCTATGGTCAGGAGGCGAGGAAGGTTTTCAAACAACACCCACGGTTCAATATTGAAGTGTTTCTGAAGAGTACGAAGGAAGGACGGTCAATCATCCACAGGCACTGGCCTAAAGTTGCAAAGACCTTCAACATGAATGAAGGATCAATATTCGCCTTCCGCTTCAACAGTTTTTCCAGATGAGATGCATCTGTCTATATACCGTATATGATGCTAATTTCGAAAGGTTCTACATGTTGCATGTGAAATTTAGTGCTGGTGTAGTTGTCTAATGGGGTAGCTGAGTGCTGAAGTTATATCATGTTGTACTCTGATGTATTTCAATTATGAAATTACGCTTCCTTAATATGGAAATGAAATATATTATGTGCTTAATATGAATGTCAATTAGATTAATAAATAGATTATTACTAATAGGGAAATTAGCCTGCTAAATGGATTTTGCTATTGCAAACGGTTATTGAAAAAAATATCGTGGGCGATGACCTCAGGCAACGCACACAATTTTTAGGAATAAACCATGTTGGATCAATAAACAATCACACACGACTTTCTCTTGAAAACTGTTTGCGTTAGGCCACCTTGCGCAAACGTTTACCACATAAAAACAGTGTGTGATGGACACCCTTTGCCACACAGTTACGGACCATGTGTGATGCATTCAATAACGCAAATGATAAAATTGTTAATATCATGTGCAATGGCAATGGTATCACAAATGATTTAACGGGAAAAATTGTGTGTGATGTACCTATGAACGGAAACGTTTTCCTTGGAGCGATTGTGTGAGATTTACATACGAACGGAAATGTTTAGCGGGGACTGACTGTGTGGGATGTACTTGCGACCGGAAACAATTTTGCCTGTATAATTGTATTTTTAGCTCTACTGTACGTATTTCCATATTTGAGCGCTCGCCGGTCGCACACGACCTTATTTTGCCGAGCGTGTGTGCCAGGAGGGCATATTCCTAACAGTTTCTGGGTCGTGTGGGAAGGACCCCCCTATCGCCATCACTCACTAGGCGACGGTTCCAAATGCCATCGCGGAAAGGGGTTAAAAACCGTTTGTATAGCACCGACGCGTACGAGTGTATCAACAATTGTAGCAGCAATGACAGGCTATGCAATAGAATAGGAGCTATCGAATCAACAATAGTAGCAAACCTAATGCAATAATAAGACGAGAGCGGGCGATATCTGGTTCATCAAAGGGGGTTTGCTTGCCTGGAAGCTCGGCAGAGAAGGACGGGTCGTCAACACTGTAGTCGATCGAGGCAGCAGTAGTGGCGTTAGTCTCAAAGTCTAACGGAGAGAAGAGGGGTAAGAAACAATGAATACAATACAAACAGAGGCATGACGATGCATGATAAAGTAAATAGGGGTGCTAGGTGTGCCCTAACGCGGTACCTAGCGATACTGGTGAAGGAGGGAAACATCCAGAAAAGTATTCCGGGTGTTTCGCGTTTTCAGACAGACAGACTAGAGGGGGACGCTTGCAGGTTCACCATGCTAGGGATGCGTGGCGAACGAATGTACTGCGCATTCGGATTTGTCTCGTCGTTCTGAGCAACTTTCATATACCAAGTATTTTCATCTGATAAACGGTTTATTTTATATTATTTTTCAAAGTTTTAATTCATTTTTAGAATTAACTTTATTTAGGAAATGCAATTATGATGTCAACGTGATGTCATCATGATGTCAGCAGGGCCAAAGGTCGACTAGGTCAACCCTGCAAGTGGGTCCTGTTCATCATAGCCTTAGGTTAATTAACATGGTTAATTAGTTTACTAAAGGATTAGGTTAATTAAACAACATTAATTAAGTTAATTAATTAATTAATTAATTGTCTTAATTATTATTATTTTATTTTAATTTTAGTTCTGGGGTGGACCCCACATGTCTTTGGCCAGGGGACCTATCGGGCGTGGCTACCGGGTGTAACCCGAACGGGCGTTGGCCTGCTGGGGGCGCACCCGACTGGACGTGGTTGGGGAGCGGCGGCCACCGCAGGGCGGACGGGGCTCCGGGGAGCCACCGGAGCAGCGGCGGCTGGCGCTGGGACGAAGCCTGGGAGGAGGTGGGCGCCGGAGGGCCGAGGCGGACGCAGCTGCGAGCAGTGGGGCGCACACGGAGGAGGGGCTAGCGACGACCTAGGAGGAGGAGGCGCGCAGGCGCGGTCAGAGGCGTCGGGGTTGCGAGCTGGGCGTAGCAGGCGCGACCACAGACATCGGGGTGAGGGTAGCAGGGTGACAACGCAAGCAGGGGTGCGAGCGCCAAGCGGAACGGGGAAGTTGGCGTGCGCAAGAGGTGAGCAGGGGCGAATGGGGCATGCGAAAGCACGGGCGGTCGCAGTTGGCGGGTGCTGCGACGAGGCGATGGGTGAACCGGAGCGGGATCCGAGCGATGATTGGAAGGTGAGTGGGAAGGGGGGATTTCCTCACCCTACGTTGCAGGGGAACAAGCGGCGAGGCTCGATGAAGCCTTTCGGGAGGAGACGTGGACGGCGGCTTCGGCGAAGTCATGGCAGAGGAGCTCCGGGCAGCGAGAAGCGACGGCAGGGTCGTCCTCGGGCGTTGGGGACGGCGAGACGGCGGCGAGGTAGTCCTGGGCGGGCTGGCAAGTAATACGTCTGTCGGAGTAATGGGCCAAGGGTAGCCTAACCCGAGCCCCCGAGCCTTTCAAAACATCGGGGCTGGCTGCGCCCCTCAAGACGGCAAGATGAAGCGCCACCTTCTGGTGGCCGACTGGCTGAATGGCCGACTGCCAGAAGATGGCCATGCTCAGGAAGGCGGCTTCAAGATGGACCGACTCCTAGCAGGCGGCCTCCGAAGAGGCCGGCTCCTAGCAGTCGGCCCATGGCTCCCTCAAAGTCTGCGCCCTCATTAAAGAGACAAGATGGGGTACGGCTACAGTGCAAGCCTTCCCCCCGAATCCAGGGATGGGCGTGGCCACAATGCCCCATAAAGACGGGGATCTCTGCACGAGCGACATTGTTGCCTATCCCCCATACGTCACACCTGACAGGCGGAGTCCTGTGTCCATGAAGGCCTGTCAAGTACGGCTTGCAGACGGCGGGCCCTACCTGGCAGCCAGACCCCTGAAGACGGAGGAGGCTGGGGCAGCTGGACCTCGGAGGGGCCGGCTACCAGCAGGCGGCCAATCCCTCCCTCGGGCCCCATACGCAATCAACCAGATGAGACACGGAGTGGCAACAGTGATCGCCCACCAGGTGGCGGGACTGTAGCCACGCTTCCCCGACCAAGCCTTCGTCATTAGCGCTACGACTACAGTGGTCAGAAGCCGGCAAGACCCGCAAGCGGCGGGAGCGGCTTGTCTGCTCCGTACCAGACCAGACGGCGGGGCCCACCAGACGGCGGGCCCCAGCTGTCGGCAAAGAGGCCGGCGACCAGAGAGAATGACGACCGGTCCCTACGCCCGACCAGATTACCATTGTACCCCTAGGGGTAGGCCTATATAAACCCCCTAGGGCACCCATGCAAAGGGTTCGACCCTGTCAGGACTAGACTCATACCTAGAGGAGGAGGCAGCGAGCATGCCTTCTTCCACCTCTAGCAAATAGCTCGAGGAGCACCATTGTACCATTGCACATTAGTGATCATGCGGAGACCCCGCAGAGCATGACTAGGGGTGTTATCTCCTAGGAGAGCTCCGAACCTGGGTAAAATACGCCGGTGTTCGTGTCTACACCTCATCCCGCTTCCAGGCACCGGCGACGTTCTACTCGCTCCAACCATGATAAGCCATCCTTTGGCATATGTCGCAACCAACCCCCGACACTTGGCGCCCACCGTGGGGCAAGGTGCACCGTCTCCCGGAGACCTGTTCTGGATGGGAACCCTATTCCTTCCTGGCGAGCGCAGTCAGCCCGGCACGCTAGATGGCGTCTGCGCCGAGGCGCTGCACGGTGTGGAGATCGCCTACGCAGTGAGCTGCCTCGCCGATCTTGTTGGCGAGATTCGCCTCTCCGACGAGCCCGCGTCCGACGCGGGCACCAATGGCACCAAATGCCACCTCGTGGGCCTCCTCGATCAGCTCCACGTCGCCAGCGAGCCTGCTGCTGACTTGGAGTCGGTTGGCTCCACCAACCAGATGTTGGTCGACTTCGACATGGCTTCGCTCGACACGTTCCCCTCCAATGTGGTGGTCTACGATGAGCCGCTTCCTCGCGTGGACAGCGGTGGCAGCACTGTCACGGAGGTGCTTGTGATCAGCCACGATGAGCACTCTGGCGGAGGCGGTCAGGACCCATTGCAGACGGCAATGCAAGACTTGGCTGCGCCAATCCCGGAAGACGACGATGCCGAGACGCTGGAAGCGCGCCATGTCCAGCTCGTCGATAGCGCCAGCCGGCTGGCCAGCATAAGATGCCTTTCGGAGGCCTACCAGCGGGAGATGGACCATGCTGTAGGCGGCACTCCAGCTCCTGGTGGGCCTAGCCGCGTTGGCCCGATCAGGTAGCATGGTGCGGACATCACCAACATGTTCGGGACAGACCGTCCTGTCTATGCCACACCTGCAGAGAACATACAAGCTGCCCAGGCGGCAGCAGACGAGCTAGACAAGCTCGAGGGTGAAGAGCGTCGCCACATGACGGAGCGAGTCCAGCAGCTCCTTGATGCGGCTGCTGAGCAGCAAGATGCCGAGTGCCGCACTGAAGCGCCCAACCGGCGAAATGACGACCCACCACCTCGCCGAGACCAAGGTGCGACATCCTGGACGTCGGCTAGTGGCGTCCATGATATAAGAGACAAGGAGCCGGCTGCCAGCCGCAGCCGGACTCACGTCACCATCGAGCGCGACCAAGATGGCCGCCCAAGAGCAGTGCGATGGCGAGACGACTGCCCGCCGCCTCCTCCCTGCAGGGAGAGGTGCATCTCCCCGCCGCCTGTCGACCACCCATCACTCGGCGATCACCTTCGCCGTCGAGAAGGAATCGGAGAAAACGATGCCCGTCACCGGATCGACCGCCTTAATCGGTCCCTGGCGCTAGAAGAGGAAGACGAGGTGGGTCCGCCTTGTTTTGTCCCCCACATCCGAGATGAGCCCTTTCCCAAAGGGTTCACTCTCCCAAGAGATACCCTCAAGTACACCGGCTCCGTGAAGCCGAAGGACTGGCTGGTTGACTACTCCACAGCCGTCAATATCGCCAACGGCAACAAGTGTGTTACCGTGAAGTACGTCCCCCTCATGCTACAGGGTATAGCCCGGACATGTCTGAACAGCCTGAAGCCCCGCAGCGTCAACAGCTGGGTTGACTTTACTGAACCATTCATCCGCAACTTCACCAACACGTACAAGCGGCCGCCCAAGCCTCGCCAGCTCTCCCTGTGCGTCCAAGGCCCCAATGAGTTGACTCGTGACTATCTCACCCGCTGGGCCGAGCTACGCAACTCTTGCGAGGGCGTGCACGAGGTGCAGGCCATCGAGTACTTCACTGCCGGGTGCCGAGAGGGCACCCTCCTCAAACATCGGCTCCTCTACGACGAGCCAGCGACCCTTGACGAGCTACTAATCATAGCAGACAAGTACGCCACAGCCGACTCCTCCATGAAGGCGGAAATTCAAGTCAACGCGTCGGTCAAGGTGGCTCCCCAAGCCCCTCGGACCCCGGCTGGCAACGCCAGTCGGTGGCAGCAGCCGAACGACAACAAGCGCAAGGCCGCGCAGCCGGCTTCCACAAGCCGGCAGGTGGCGGCAGTTGAAGATCGACAACCAGAAGAGCAGCCTCATCCCAAGCATCAGAAGGGCGACAAGCCTAACTGGCTGCCCACTTTCTCGTATGAGCAGACTTTTGATGCCCCCTGCAAGTTCCACAGTGGTGCGAAGCCATCCAATCACACCACTCAAAAGTGCCATTGGCTCACCAGGATTACCAAGGGTGACGGACTCCAGCCCGCTCCCCCTGTCGGCCCGCCGCTGATGACCCATAAGTATAGGGGATCTATCGTAGTCCTTTCAATAAGTAAGAGTTTCGAACCCAATGAGGAGCAGAAGGAAATGATAAGCGGGTTTCAGCAAGGTATTCTCTACAAGTACTGAAATAAGTGGTAACAGATAGTTTTGTGATAAGATAAATTGTAACGAGCAACAAGTAACAAAAGTAATTAAAGTGCAGCAAGGTGGCCCAATCCTTTTTGTAGCAAAGGACAAGCCAGAACAAACTCTTAAAATAGGAAAAGCGCTCCCGAGGACACATGGGAATATCGTCAAGCTAGTTTTCATCACGTTCATATGATTCGCGTTCGATACTTTGATAATTTGATATGTGGGTGGACCGGTGATTGGGTGCTGTTCTTATTTGAACAAGCATCCCACTTATGATTAACCTCTATTGCAAGCATCCGCAACTACAACAAAAGTATTAAGGTAAACCTAACCATAGCATGAAACATGTGGATCCAAATCAGCCCCTTACGAAGCAACGCATAAACTAGGGTTTAAGCTTCTGTCACTCTAGCAACCCATCATCTACTTATTACTTCCCAATGTCTTCCTCTAGACCCAAATAATGGTGAAGTGTTATGTAGTCGACGTTCACATAACACCACTAGAGGCTAGACAACATACATCTTATCGAAATATCAAACGAATACCAAATTCACATGACTACTAATAGCAAGACTTCTCCCTTGTCCTTAGGAACAAACGTAACTACTCACAAAGCATATTTATGTTCATAATCAGAGGGGTAATAATATGCATATAGGATCTGAACATATGATCTTCCACCAAATAAACCAACTAGCATCAACTACAAGGAGTAATCAACACTACTAGCAACCTACTAGCACCAATTCCGGACTTTGAGACTGTTGACACCTGATTTTGGCAAGATACAGATTGCAATGAAGATGGTCTCGAGTGAGCGGGTTTTCAGCCTGAAAAGATTCACGTCGCCGAGTGGAACCACTTTGATGTTTCGGTTATATTCGTTCGACTTTATCTTACGGACCGAAACTATACTCCGAGTGGCATGATTCAATGTTCCGAGTGGTTTTTGGCCAATCACGTCTTCAAGATGACCTCCGATGAAGGAGCACTCTTAAGGAATTGTCTTCGTCTCGTCGAGGCAATCGATTTTTATATATAAATCATCTCAATCCGAGTTCATATGCAAAAGTTAGAGGCAATACACTGTAGACCGAACCTCAACGGAAATATGGTGCGAGGTGCGAGACACTTGTCTGATAGGTTGCGTGAGTAATTCGGCCATCAAGACGGCCTTGAATAACCTTCAACACGAAAAAGTTTTGTCTCGTCGAGCCGATCGTTTTTTCATATAAAATTTGTCTCAATCCGAGGTCGTATGCAACCTGGAGAGGCAAATCAAGATCAGGCTGTGTTTTCAGTCGGAATATCCGAGTGAAAACCTACCGATCGAGTAAAAGGTCGAGTGAAAAACTTATCGATCGAGTAAAAGATTGGCTTCCGAGTGAAAATATAGTAATCCGGGTGAAATTATCATCCGAGTGAAGTTATTCCGAGTGAAAAGATTACCATCGGAATGAAAACTTGACGTTCGAGTAAGATATTGCCTTCTGAGCGAAATATAGTCATCCGAATGAAAGATTGTCTTCCGAGTGAAATTATAGTCATCTGAGTGAAAGATTGTCTTCCGAGTGAAAGACTCTAACATCTGAGTGAAAAGGTCCAGTTGGACGAAAGACTCTAATATCCAAGTGGATGAGCTCGGATCCGAGTGAAACTGAAGATGTGCCCGAAAGGTAATCCAGATGACCTCGGATGGAAAAGTGATCAACACGGAAGTTGTGCGCATCGTCAAAACGGTGAACTTTGGTTTTGGATTCATTATCATATGAGATAGTATAAGGCTTGTAAGTTCACTATGAGACTCAGACAATCCAGTCCGTTACATGACAGAGTCCGACTGGATATTAAAGATGGCTTCGTAGAATATTCAAGATGGTCTTATTTGGAAAAGTGTTCAACATAAGGATTGTTCGTCTCGTCGAGGCGCACAAGTTTCATATTTGGGCCATCTTGATCGAAGGTCATATGCAAGCTCGGCGGCCCGCGCAAGGAGGAAGACATAAGTTGGGCCAGATTCAGACTGAATCCGAGCTGGAATATAACTAGGACTCTAGGACGTGAATTGATGTAATTTTTTGTAAGGAAAGCCTAGATGAATCCTTTGCTTGTACGGGAAGTCCAGCCACCTCTTATATATGTTGGGGGTGATGGCCGATTAAACAACACACAATCGAACAAATCAATATACTACTTTTTCATCTATGTTTTATCTCTCCATCGTTTTTCTCTCTCGTTTTTCGCTGTTCTTCGTGTTTGAGAGCTGTGAATCCCGAGGCTCTAGGGGCAACCGAATCGACCTAGGGCAGCCCATAGCCTCCGCACTCCCTGACGGGGTCGCTCCTGGGGGTGTGGGGTTTTCGGGTCTGCAAAAGCGCCCGTCGACTGTCTTGCGTATCGCGTTGTCGGTCGGGTTTCCTTCGACGTGAGCTGCGGTGCATCACCCCCAGCGTCGAGCGTACACGTGACGTGTTCGTGTGTCAACAGAGACAAGAATTGGATACAAGAGATGAACTAGGGTTTGGAGATGAGATGGTGCTGGTGAAGATGTTGATGGAGATTGCTCTCTCCCGATGAGAGGAGCATTGGTGATGACGATGGTGATGATTTCCCCCTTCGGGAGAGAAGTATCCCCGGCAGAACAGCTCTGCCGGAGCTCTAGATTGGATCCGCCAAGGTTCCGCCTCGTGGCGACGGAGTCTCATCCCGAAAAGTTCCTTCCTATTTTTTTCTCATCGAAAGACTTCATATAGGAGAAGATGGACGTCGGAGAGCCACCAGGGGGGCCATGAGGTAGGGGGCGCGCTCAAGGAGGGGGGCGCCCCCCACCCTCGTGAGCAGGGTGTGGGCCCCCTGGCCTTCATCTTTGGCGAGGATTTTTCTTTATTTATTCTAAGATGTTCCGTGGAGTTTCAGGACTTTTGGAGTTGCGCAGAATATGTCTCTCATATTTGCTCCTTTTCCAGCCCAGAATTCCAGCTGCCGGCATTCTCCCTCCTTATGTAAACCTTGTAAAATAAGAGAGAATAGCCATAAGTATTGTGACATAAAGTGAAATAACAGCCCATAATGCAATAAATATCGATATAAAAGCATGATGCAAAATGGACGTATCAACTCCCCCAAGCTTAGACCTCGCTCGTCCTCAAGCGAAAAGCCGATAACAATAAATATGTCCTCATGTTTGGAGGTAGAGGCGTCGATAAAAATAAAATACAGACATGAAGGCATCATGATTATTCTCATAACTGCAACATATATAGATTTTGTCATATGATTACTTATGTTCAAGTGATGATCTATTCACAATGCAAAAGTATAAATCATAAACCTTATTGGGCCCCGACAAACTATAATCTCAGTCATTGAAGCAATTGCAATTTATCATAACATCGGAAAGAGTCTATGTCAGAGCTAAAAATCAAGTCCACATACTCAACTATCATTTAGTCCTCCATAATTGCTAACACTCACGCGATACTTGTGGTTACGGAGTTTTAATCGGACACAGAGAAAGATAGGGGCCGATAGTTTTGCCCCACAACCTTTTACCTCAACGGTAATGTCAACAATAATGGTTCATGCTCCCCTACATCCAATTAGATATATATATCATGTTCTTTCCAACATGCTGAGCTTGCCAAAGGATAAAATGAAAAAGAAAAGGTGAAGATCACCATCACTCTTGCATAAGGTAGATGATAATAATAAAGGATAGGCCCTTCGCAGAGGGAAGCAGAGGTTGCCATGCGCTTTTATGGTTGGATGCACAAAATCTGAATGCGAAAGAATGTCACTTTATATTGCCCCTTATGATATGAACCTTTATTATGCAGTCCGACGCTTTTATTACTTCCACATCACAAGATCGTATAAAGCTTATTTCTCCCACACCAATCAATCATACATATTTAGAGCAATTTTTATTGCTTTGCACCGATGACAACTTACTTGAAGGATCTTACTCAATCCATAGGTAGATATGATGGACTCTCATGGCAAAACTGGTTTAAGGGTGTTTGGAAGCACAAGTAGTATTTCTACTTGGTGCTGATAATTTGGCTAGCATGAGGGGGAAAGGCAAGCTCAACAAGTTAGAGGATCCATGACAACATACTTTATCTCAGATATAAGAAAGACATAACTCATTGCGTTGTCTTCCTTGTCCAACATCAACTCTTTAGCATGTCATATTTTAATGAGTGCTCCCAATCATAAAAGATGTCAATGATAATATATCTATATGTGAAAACCTCTCTTTCCTTATTACTTCCTATTAATTGCGACAATGACCAAAGCTATGTCTGCCAACTCCCAACAACTTTTAATCATCATACTCTTTCTATGTGAAGTCATTACCCTCAATAAGATCAATATGAACTTTTTGTTTCTTTTTATTCTTTTTCTTCTGTTCTTTTATTCACCCAGGATCATGGCAAAATAATCAAGCCCTTGAATCAACACTAATCTTTATTATATATAGCTCACGGACTCAATTACAAATAGAGATCATAAAGCAAAACCCAAAACTAGATCATGCCATAAACTTTATTCTACTAGATCAAGATACTTCTAATAGGATCGAACTAAGAAAACGATAAAGATAGGAATTGTGATGGTGATACGATACCGGGGCACCTCCCCCAAGCTTGGCAGTTGCCAAGGGGAGTGCCCATACCCATGTGATTATGTCTCCTTTGCCGGTGAAGAAGGTGGAGGTGTTGTAGATGATGCAAGCCTTGCGTCCATCTTCCAAGGCATAGGTTCTCCATCATAGAAAGATGATCGAGTCTCTGGGATCCTCAAATCTGCAGCCAAACTCATCCTCTTCAATCTATATTCATACTCACAGTTTTGGTTTTGCAGGTCATAAATTTGGGCTTGGAGGTGCTCGATCTTCTCATGAAGCTTGAAGATAGTCTCCCCGATGTTGTCAGCATCCAACTTGTGGTTGCCAGTGAACTCCGCGATCATCATGTGGTTAGAGTTGAGTCCACGTTCCACCATCCTTTGGCACTTGAAAACTTGTTGCTCCACTGCTTTGAGCCTCGTCTCCATGCTTCCGGTCCCCTTTGGTGCCTCTTCATCATGGATGTGCAGCAACCCATCACGCAACTCAATGGTTTGAGGGTGTCGCAGCACCTCTGCGAGGTAAGGGTTGATGACCTTCTCGAAGAACTTGTCCTTGGAGGCGCTTGGGGCCGTCAAGATAACCTAGATCTGTCAGAAAAACAGCTCGAAACAAGAACAGAGAAGGTTTGCGTGATACGGGAGTCAAAACCTTCGGGAGGTTATATAATGAATTTTTACCGACAAAAATACGCAACGTGCAAGAAAACGGAGTCCGGAAGGCACACGAGGTGCTCACGAGGTAGGGGGCGCGCCCAGAGGGGTAGGGCGCGCCCACCACCCTCGTGGGGCCCTCGTGTCCTTCCCGGAATGCTACTTATTTTTCTATTTTTCTAAATATTCCAAGACAGAGAAATATTGCCTTAAAATTTATTTTGGAGTCGGTTTACTTACCGTACTACATACCTATTCCTTTTCGGAGTCTGAAACGTTCCGGAAAGTGTCCCTTATGTATTCCTCCGGGGTTACGGTTTCAATAATATTGGTTTCAACATTTATGGGATTACCTGAGATATAATGTTTGATTCTTTGACCGTTTACCACTTTCGAATTTGTACCCTCGAAGTTGTTGATCTTTATGGCACCGGAACGATAGACCTCTTCGATAACATAGGGGCCTTCCCATTTAGAGAGAAGTTTTCCTGCAAAAAATCTTAAACGAGAGTTATATAGCAATACATAATCACCTACATTAAACTCACGCTTTTGTATCCTTTTGTCATGCCATCTTTTAACTTTTTCTTTAAACAACTTGGCATTTTCATAAGCCTGGGTTCTCCATTCATCAAGTGAGCTAATATGAAATAACATCTCCTCACCGACAAGTTTAAAATCATAGTTGAGCTCTTTAATAGCCCAATATGCCTTATGTTCTAGTTCGAGAGGTAAGTGACATGCTTTTCCATAGACCATTTTATGCGGAGACATACCCATAGGATTTTTGTATGCAGTTCTATATGCCCATAATGCATCATCAAGTTTCTTAGACCAATTGTTTCTAGACCTATTAACAGTCTTTTGCAAAATTAATTTGAGCTCTCTATTGCTCAACTCTACTTGAACACTAGACTGTGGGTGATAAGGAGATGCAATTCTATGATTAACATCATATTTAGCAAGCATTTTACGGAGGGCACCATGAATAAAGTGTGAACCACCATCAGTCATTAAATATCTAGGGACTCCAAACCTCGGAAAAATAACTTCTTTAAGCATTTTAATAGAAGTGTTATGATCAGCACTACTAGTTGGAATAGCTTCTACCCACTTAGTAACGTAATCAACAACAACTAGAATATGTGTGCATCCATTAGAGGCAGGAAAAGGTCCCATATAATTAAAGCCCCAAACATCAAATGGTTCAATAACAAGAGAATAATTCATAGGCATTTCTTGACGTCTACTAATATTACCAATTCTTTGACATTCATCACAAGACAAGACAAACTTATGGGCATCCTTGAAGAGAGTAGGCCAATAAAAACCAGATTGCAATACCTTATGTGCAGTTCTACCTCCAGCGTGGTGTCCTCCATAAGTCTCGAAATGACACTTGCGTAGGATCTGTTCCTGTTCATGCTCAGGTACACAATGTCTAATAACACCATCTACTCCTTTATAAAGATGTGGGTCATCCCAAAAGTAGTGTCTCAAGTCATAGAAAAACTTTTTCTTTTGCTGGTATGTGAAGCTAGGTGGTATAAACTTAGCAACAATATAATTAGCATAATCAGCATACCATGGAGTACTACGAGAAGTACTTATAACATTTAATTGTTCATCACGAAAGTTATCATTAATAGGTAGTGGGTCATCAAGAACATTCTCTAGCCTAGACAAGTTGTCTGCAACGGGGTTCTCAGCTCCCTTTCTATCAACAATATGCAAATCAAATTCTTGTAGCAAGAGAACCCATCTAATAAGTCTAGGTTTAGCATCTTTCTTTTCCATAAGGTATTTAATAGCAGCATGATCAGTGTGAATAGTTACTTTAGAATCAACAATATAAGGTATGAACTTATCACAAGCAAATACAACTGCTAAAAGCTCTTTTTCAGTAGTAGCATAATTTCTTTGAGCATTGTCCAGAGTCTTACTAGCATATTGAATAAGATTTAATTTATTATCAACTCTTTGCCCTAGAATAGCACCTACAACATAATCACTAGCATCACACATAATTTCAAAGGGTAAATTCCAATCAGGTGGCTGAACAACAGGCGCAGAGACTAATGATTTCTTAAGTATTTCAAATGCTTCTACACAATCATCATCAAAGACAAATGGTATATCTTTTTGCAATAAATTAGTCAGAGGCCGAGAGATTTTTGAGAAGTCCTTAATGAACCTCCTATAAAAACCGGCATGACCAAGGAAACTTCTTATACCTTTGATGTCCTTGGGACATGGCATCTTTTCAATAGCATCAAACTTGGCTTTATCAACTTCAATACCTCTTTCAGAAACTTTGTGCCCCAAGACAATACCTTCATTAACCATAAAGTGGCACTTTTCCCAATTCAAGACAAGATTAGTTTCTTCACATCTCTGCAAAACTCGATCAAGATTGCTCAAGCAATCATCAAAAGAGGAACCATAGATGGAAAAGTCGTCCATGAAAACCTCACAAATCTTTTCACAAAAGTCAGAGAATATAGCCATCATGCATCTTTGAAAGGTAGCATGTGCATTACATAAACCAAAAGGCATACATCTATAAGCAAAAGTACCAAAAGGGCATGTAAAAGTAGTCTTTGATTGATCCCTAGCCGACATAGGTATTTGAGAGAAACCAGAATAACCATCTAGAAAGCAACAGTGTGTATGTTTGCATAATCTTTCTAGCATTTGATCAATAAAAGGTAAGGGGTAATGATCTTTCTTAGTAGCTTTATTTAATTTGCGGAAATCAATTACCATCCTATAACCTGTGATAATTCTTTGTGGAATTAATTCATCTTTATCATTAGGAACAACAGTAATACCTCCCTTCTTAGGGACACAATGGACATGACTTACCCACTCACTATCAGCAACGGGATAAATTATACCTGCTTCCAGAAGCTTGAGTATTTCTTTTCTTACCACTTCTTTCATTTTAGGATTCAGACTTCGTTGAGGATCACGAACTGGTTTGTCATCCGCTTCCAAATTTATTTTATGTTGACATAGAGTGGGACTAATGCCCTTAAGATCATCAAGAGTATATCCAATAGCAGCACGATGCTTCTTCAAAGTTTTCAATAATCTTTCTTCTTCATGCTCTGAAAGGTTAGGACTAATAATAATAGGATATATCTTCTTTTCATCAAGATAAGCATATTTAAGATTATCAGGTAACGGTTTAATCTCAAACACGGGATCACCTTTGGGTGGAGGAGGATCCCCTAAAATTTCAACAGGCAAATTGTGTTGCAGAATAGGTTCCTGTTTAAAGAATACGTCATCTATTTCCCTTCTTTCATTCATGAACATATTATTTTCATGGTCTAGCAAATAGTGTTCTAAAGGATCACTAGGAGGTACGGCAATAGAAGCAAGACCAATAATCTCATCCTTACTAGGTAATTCTTCCTCACGATGTTGTTTACTAAATTTAGAGAAATTAAACTCATGAACCATATCATCCAAGCCAATAGTAACAACATTCTTTTTGCAATCTATCCTAGCATTAACAGTGTTCAAGAAGGGTATACCAAATATAATGGGACAAAAGCTATCTTGTGGGGAACCAAGAACAAGAAAATCAGCAGGATATTTAGTTTTCCCACACAAGACTTCAACATCTCTAACAATTCCAATTGGTGAAATAGTATCTCTATTGGCAAGTTTAATTGTGACATCAATATCTTCTATCTCTGCAGGTGCAATATCATGCATAATTTCTTTGTATAAGTCATGAGGTATAACACTAGCACTAGCACCCATATCACATAAGCCATGATAACAATGATCTCCTATTTTAACAGAAATAACGTGTACGCCTACCACAGGTCTATGTTTATCTTTAGCACAAGGTTTAGCAATTCTAGCAGTTTCACCATCCAACTGAATAACATGCCCATCAATATTATCAGACAAGAGATCTTTAACAATAGCAATATTAGGTTCTACTTTAACTTGCCCAGGAGGTGTATAAGTTCTAATATTGCTTTTACGAACAACAGTTGAAGCTTTAGCATGATCCTTTACTCTAACGGGGAAAGGTGGTTTCTCAACATAAGAAGTAGGAACAATAGGATCATTATAAGTGACAGTCTTTTCTTCAACTTTAATAGGTGCAACTACTTTTACTTCTATGGGCGGATGATATTTATACCACTTCTCCTTAGGGAGATCAACATAAGTAGCAAAAGATTCACAGAAAGAAGCTACTATCTCAGAGTCAAGTCCATATTTAGTACTAAACTTACGGAAAATATCGGTGTCCATAAAAGATTTAACACAATCAAACTTAGGTGCCATACCTGACTCTTTACCTTCATCGAGGTCCCAATCTTCAGAGTTGCGTTTAATTCTATCCAATAAATTCCATCTGAATTCAATAGTCTTCATCATAAAAGATCCAGCACAAGAAGTATCGAGCACGGCGCGATTGTTATCAGAAAGCCGAGCATAAAAACTTTGCATAATTATTTCTCTCGAGAGCTCATGATTGGGGCATGAATATAACATTGATTTAAGCCTCCCCCAAGCTTGAGCGATGCTTTCTCCTTCACGAGGCCAGAAATTATATATATAATTGCGATCACGATGAACAAGATGCATAGGGTAATACTTCTGATGAAATTCCAATTTCAAACTTCTATAGTCCCATGATCTCATATCATCACATAGCCTATACCATATCAATGCGTCTCCCTTCAAAGATAAAGGGAAGACCTTCTTCTTAGCAACATCATTGGGTATACCTGCAAGATTAAATAATCCACAAACTTCATCCACATATATTAAGTGCTCATCAGGATGCTTTGTTCCATCTCCTGTAAAAGAGTTAGCTAGCAGTTTTTCCATCATACCCTAAGGAAATTCAACAGGAGTTTCATTTTCAATAGGTTCAGTAGGTTGAGGAGCAACTCTTTGCTCTAGTGGACGGGGTGAAGATACCCCGAACAAGCCCCTTAGAGAATTACTTTCCATAGTAACAAGTGAGAGTAAATTTCAGCACACTATATAAATTTTTCCTTACCAAATTCCACCTACCAAAAGCGCTACACTCCCCGGCAACGGCGCCAGAAAAGAGTCTTGATGACCCACAAGAATAGGGGATCTATCATAGTCCTTTTGATAAGTAAGAGTGTCGAACCCAACGAGGAGCAGAAGGAAATGATAAGCGGTTTTCAGCAAGGTATTCTCTGCAAGTACTGAAATAAGTGGTAACATATAGTTTTGTGATAAGATAAATTGTAACGAGCAACAAGTATAAAAAGTAAATAAAGTGCAGCAAGGTGGCCCAATCCTTTTTGTAGCAAAGGACAAGCCGGAACAAACTCTTATAATAGGAAAAGCGCTCCCGAGGACACATGGGAATATCGTCAAGCTAGTTTTCATCACGTTCATATGATTCGCGTTCGATACTTTGATAATTTGATATGTGGGGGGACCGGTGCTTGGGTGCTGTTCTTACTTGAACAAGCATCCCACTTATGATTAACCTCTATTGCCCGCAACTACAACAAAAGTATTAAGGTAAACCTAACCATAGCATGAAACATGTGGATCCAAATCAGCCCCTTACGAAGGAACACATAAACTAGGGTTTAAGCTTCTGTCACTCTAGCAACCCATCATCTACTTATTACTTCCCAATGCCTTCCTCTAGGCCAAAATAATGGTGAAGTGTTATGTAGTCGATGTTCACATAACACCACTAGAGGCTAGACAACATACATCTTATCAAAATATCAAATGAATACCAAATTCACATGACTACTAATAGCAAGACTTCTCCCTTGTCCTCGGGAACAAACGTAACTACTCACAAAGCATATTTATGTTCATAATCAGAGGGGTAATAATATGCATATAAGATCTGAACATATGATCTTCCACCTAATATACCAACTAGCATCAACTACAAGGAGTAATCAACACTACTAGCAACCTACTAGCACCAATCGCGGACTTTGAGACAAGAATTGGATACAAGAGATGAACTAGGGTTTGGAGATGAGATGGTGCTGGTGAATATGTTGATGGAGATTTCCCTCTCCCGATGAAAGGAGCGTTGGTGATGACGATGGTGATGATTTCCCCCTCCGGGAGAGAAGTATCCCCCGCAGAACAGCTCTGTCGGAGCTCTAGATTGGATCCGCCAAGGTTCCGCCTCGTGGCGGCGGAGTCTCATCCCGAAAAGTTCCTCCCTATTTTTTTCTCATCGAAAGACTTCATATAGGAGAAGATGGACGTCGGAGAGCCACCAGGGGGCCCATGAGGTAGGGGCACGCCCCCCACCCTCATGAGCAGGGTGTGGGCCCCCCTGGCCTTCATCTTTGGTGAGGATTTTTCTTTATTTATTCTAAGATGTTCCGTGGAGTTTCAGGACTTTTGGAGTTGCGCAGAATAGGTATCTAATATTTGCTCCTTTTCCAGCCCAGAATTCCAGCTGCCGGCATTCTCCCTCATTATGTAAACCTTGTAAAATAAGAGAGAATAGCCATAAGTATTGTGACATAAAGTGAAATAACAGCCCATAATGTAATAAATATCGATATAAAAGCATGATGAAAAATGGATGTATCAGCCGCCTCCTCCCCCGCTGCAGCCGGCGGCTCGGCCAGTCAGCGCCGTGCAAGATGATTATCCCGAGGAGCATGGGGCCTACGTCGTGTTCACCAGCGTGGCCTACAATAGGTGCAGCAGCCGGCTGGAAGTGAATGCAGTAGCATCAGAGACCCCCGAGTTCATGCATTGGTCAGAGAAACCCATTAGCTGGAGCAGAGCTGACCACCCGAAAGTGATGCCAAGCCCCTGCTCTGATGCCTTGGTGTTGGACGCCACGTTTTCCATAGAGAGGCGGGCTGCCCGTTTTTCCCGAGTCCTGATAGATGGCTGCAGCAGCATCAACATCATGTACAAGGATACCATGGAGAAATTGGGAATCAAGCAGAGACACCTTCAGCCCAGTCGGACTGTTTTCCATGGCATAGTTCCTGGCCTTTCCTGCTCTCCAATCGGCAAGACTCAGATAGATGTCCTCTTTGGGGACAAAACTCATTTCCGCCGAGAGCCAGTCTAGTTTGAGGTGGTGGACCTCAAGAGCCCTTATCACGCACTACTTGGCCGGCCTGCCTTGGCCAAGTTCATGGCGGTCCCCCACTATGCTTACCTAAAAATGAAGATGCCAAGCTCCAAGGGAATCCTGACCGTAGTAGGAGACTACAAGAAGCCGTCCGCCTGCGCGGCGGAGAGCAGCCGGTTAGCCGAGTCTCTCGTGATCACAGCAGAGAAACGACTCCTTGACCGGGTTGTGGCAATGGCAGGCAAGCAGCCGGAAATGTCACCCAACCCCAAGGAGTCGGAAGCCGAGGGCTCGTTCAAGCCGGCCAAAGAAACAAAGAAGATACCTTTGGATGCAGAGCACCTGGAGAGGTATGCTGTCATTGGCGCAAACCTTGACAGTAAATAGGAAGGTGAGCTCGTAGATTTCCTCCATGAGAATCGGGACATCTTTGCATGGTCCCCCAAAAGACATGCCAGTTGTACCGACAGATTTCGCTGAGCACAAGTTACATGTTCGATCTGATGCCAAGCCAGTCCGGCAGCCCTTGCGCTGTCTATCAGAAGAGAAAAAAAGAGTGGTTGGAGAAGAGATAGCCCGGCTCCTGGCAGCCGGCTTCATCATGGAGGTGTTCTTTCCAGAATGGTTAGCCAATCCAGTCCTAGTGCTGAAGAAGAACAAGCAGTGGCGCATGTGCATTGATTATACCAGCCTCAACAAAGCATGCCCCAAAGATCCATTTGCTCGGCCCAGGATCGACCAAGTGATCGACTCTACAGCCGGATGCGAGCTGTTGAGTTTTTTGGATGCATACTCCGGGTATCACCAGATCAAGCTGGACCCGGCCGACAGGATGAAGACTGCCTTCATCACACCATTTGGAGCTTTCTGCTACCTGACCATGACGTTCGGCTTGAGAAATTCCGGCGCCACCTTTCAGTGTTGCATGCAGAAGTGTCTCCTCAAACAATTCGGCAGAAACACTCATGTCTATGTGGATGATGTGGTGGTGAAAACAGAAAAGCATGGGACGCTACTGGAGGATCTCAGGGAGACTTTCGAGAACTTACGCTGATTTCAGATCAAGCTCAACCCAGAGAAGTGTGTCTTTGGGGTACCAGCCGGCCAGCTTCTTGGCTTTCTGGTCTCAGAGCGTGGCATAGAGTGCAACCCTGTGAAGATCAAGGCCATCGAAAGGATGGAAGTACCCACCCGACTGCTGGATGTGCAAAAATTTACCGGCTGCTTGGCATCTATTAGCCGTTTCATCAGTCGGATGGGCGAGAAGGCTCTTCCCCTGTACCAACTCATGAAGAAGACCACCTTTTTCGAGTGGAATGACAAGGCCGACGAAGCTTTTCTTCAGCTCAAGAAGATATTGACCACCCCGCCTCTCTTGGCGGCCCCGACTCCTAAGGAACCAATGCTCCTCTACATTGCCACTACCAGTCGGGTGGTTAGCACAGTCATAGTGGTGGAACGGAAAGAAGAAGGCAAAGCCCTACCAATCCATAGGACGGTGTATTACCTAAGCGAAGTACTTTCCGCCTCCAAGCAGAACTACCCCCACTATCAGAAGATGTGTTATGGCGTGCACTTTGCTGCCAAGAGACTAAAGCCATACTTCCAAGAGCACCCAATCACTATGGTCTGCACAGCTCCTGTCAGGACCCCGATTCCAAGTCACATCGATCTAGCCGGTAACACCTCATATCACTTTGCAGCCTCACGCACGGTATTCCCACGGGTGTCGCCTTACCATGGCCCGGGACCATTTGCGCCTTTTAGCTCACGTATATGATAGTGTCGCTAGCATCCATATGACAGAGAACCCGGGCCGACATGGCTAGTCGTGAACCCAAAGTGACACCAACCTATGGGGACAGGCATACATGAATCACATCGATCATGTCGGTCAGCAGGGTGTGAATCTGGGCTGTAGCACTGGGCTAACAGGACTCTGGGAACCCGGCTGTAGCAAGCTAGGCACGACTCCGGATGTCACCGCATGACATTTACCCGAAGGGACAGACACAGGAACGAAGTGAAACACATGCCGGCCAGTCAAGTGTCATGAGCAGTAGTGCTGGGCTAGCAGGACTCCGGTGAACCGGGCTGTAGCGGACTACTATGGCTCATGGAAGTACAAGACTACATTTCCCCATAAGAGAGGCTACCAGAGATAAACAACTAGATTGTCGGATCCCACACATACCAAGCATTTCAATCATACACACAATATGCTCGATATGTGTAAATACAACATGGCATCACAACATAACTCTACAACTCAAGTATTTATTCATTAGGCTCCGAGGAGCGAGATATTACAAACATGGGTCTCATGACCCAACAATCATAGCATACAAATCAAAGCACATGCGGAAGCTTAACATGTCTGAGTACAGACATCTACAAATGAAAGAGGCTAAGAAGCCTGACTATCTACCAGATCCTGCTGAGGGCACAAGATCGTAGCTGAGGTATCAAGCTAACGTCGAAGTCCACGCGGAACTACTAGCGAGACTGAGGTCTCTCTGCAAAACATAAATTAAACAAACGTGAGTACAAAGGTACTCAGCAAGACTTACATCAGAACTAAACTACATATGCATCGGTATCAACAAGGGGGGGTGGTGGAGTTTAACTGCAGCAAGCCAGCTTTGACTCAGTGGCTAACCCGAACTACGACTGCAAGCAACTCTTTTGAGGTGGCGCACACGAGTCCACATATTCACCATTCAATACACCACTATGGATCCGCTCCCGTCTCCCTACGAGAAGGCCATCCATAGCACTCACACTTATCTTGCGAGTTTTAGAGTATCCACTTTCACTTGTCTATGAACTGTTATAGGCAACCCATAAGTCCATTACCGCGGACACGGCTATTCGAATAGATCATATTAACCCAGCAGGGGTGTACTTCTTCACACACGCTCTCGCCACTTACCACCATGTACACATCGTGTATCTCGGCAACCTTCAAGCGGAAGCCTGGCGAGGGAGTCGGCCACGACCTGACTAACCACACAAGTCTCTAGTCCAGGTTTATCACCTATTCGGGTTCCATCCGCGAGGAGATCCGGCCGGAGTTTCGCTCACAGCCCCAAACGATGTGTGCAGGGTTCCCGAGACACCAAACGGGCGCCCGGTACACCGTGCCACGTGCCTACCGCAACACAGCCCACCCCTCGGTCAGCGCTGCGCACGACCCCCAGCATACTACAAACACCAGAAACTACTTGCAACTCCTGGACAGAGGACAAGGGCAGTTAATAAGTCGAGAGGGTCCATTGGTTTCGGGCCCAATGCATGGTAGTAACTGTTTCATGGATCACAAACACAGAACTCAGTTCCTGAGGACGGCTTCAATGAGACAACCCACCATGTACTCCTACATGGCCTCTCACCGCTACCTTTACCAAATCGTGTTCACACACTTAGCTCACACACAGTAGGACATGTTTACACACCTCCAATTCATCCCCGATGAATCAGACCTAACTCAACTCTAAGCAGTAGCAGGCATGACAAACAAGCATGAATGAGTAGGCACATCAGGGATCAAAAAACTCCTACTCATGCTAGTGGTTTTCATCTATTTACTATGGCAATGACAGGTCATGCAAAGGATAAAGGGGTTCAGCTACCGCAGCAAGTAACAGTTGAACCGTTGTTGTCCTAATGCAGAAAAAGAGAGCAGGAGCGGGAGAGTGGGTTTGTATCGGAATGAACAAAGGGGTTTTGCTTGCCTGGCACTTCTGAAGATAACATTGAGTCTTCATCAGTGTCAACGATCACAGCGTCGGAGCAGCGTCTACCGAGAGGGGACAACCACCGGCAATAGAGAAGGAACACAATCAATGCAATGCACAACATGATGCATGATAATGACATGGAAATATGCTGTTGATTGAGCTAATGCAACTAGCAACACAATTAAATGAAGTTGGTTTGAATACAAGATTCAAATTCAAACTCCATATATGATTAGTTAAATGCCATTTATTTGTTTTGTCCAAAACAGAGGACAAACATTGTTCAAACATGCATGAAAATGCCATAAACAGATTCCTTGAATTTTTCTAATAATTTTTCATATATAATTTATTTCATTTGGAGTTACGGTTGATTTTCTATGATTTTTAGAAGTTTTGGGCATTTTCTGGAATTTTCTGAATTATTATAATTTAAACTAAATCCAGAAAATGTATTACTACGTCAGCATGATGTCAAGGTGATGTCAGCAGGTCAAAGGCGTCGACCAGGTCAAACCTGACCAGTGGGACCCACTGGTCAGTGACCCAGTCAACTAACTAAGTTAGTTAGCCCTAACTAACTAGCCTGGGCCCACTGGTCAGCGACTGTAGTAACTAACCTAACTAGCTAATTAGCGCTAACGAGAGTAATTAGTCGGGCGGGGCCCGTAAGTCAGTGAGAGAGAGGGAGAGGTCAAACCGGGCAGTGAGGTCAACCCATGCCGGTCAATGGGTCAGGGGTCGCCGGCGTTTAGCCGCCGACGACGACAGAGACGGCGGGACGGCTCGGAAATGCTCTACAGGGCACCATTCGATCCGTGGGTTGCACCTACGGGTTCCTGGGAGTGAGGCGCATCCATTGGGGGGTGGTAGGAGCTAGGGTGGTCGGAAAAGTGGCCGGCGATGAGGTTCAGCGGCGGCAGCAGCTCGGGCATTTGCGGGTTTGGCGTTGTGGTGCATGGGAGAAGGAGCCGGTGGGTGAAACGTGCTCCTGGGGGTGCACTGAGTGCAGTGACGCGCTCGGTTTGGACGGAGGCGTACCAAAACGACGACGGCGACAAGTCTGGCACCGGTGAGGTCTCGACGGAAATGAGGGCTACAATGAGCTAGTGGGCATGGGAGTAGGGGGGTCGATAGAGGAGCTCACCGTGAGTTCAGAGGTGGCCTCGGCGAGCTCGGGGAGGGGCTGGTGGTGACGAGAGGTCGCCGGCGATCTCGGTGGCCGAACGAAGAGGGCGGCGGCGGTGGCGGTGTTGCAGCGCGTCCGGGGCCTCGTGGCTCATCGAGGAGGTAGAGGACAAAGTGGCGGAGCTCCTGGGCATGTCCAGGGAGCGAGGGGGAGACAGTGGCCGCGGTAGAGCTCGTCGGCGGCGACGGCTGTGTTCACTCGCGCGAGGGCGAGGGAGAGTGCCAAAGCGTCAAGGGGGTCCAGGGGGTAGCGTGGCGTCGCAGAGGGAGTCCAGGGCGAAGAGGGGGCAGCCAGGCAGGCAGCTGCCGGCGTGGCACGCCGCGGCGCCGTGGCTGTCTTCTCCTCCACCTTCTGGCGAGAGGAGGAAGACAACTGGCAGGGGGGTGGCTGGGCTGGGCCGGCTTCAACAGCAGGCCGCACAGGTGGGTGGGCCGAGGTAAGTGCCAGGTTAGTCCTTCTCTCTCTCTCTTTTATTTAGTTTCTGTTTTCTATTTTCTTATTCTGTTTTGGTTTAGTAAAATACTAAACCATTTAATAAAATCCTGGAAATAATTAGGGGTGCTGTCTGAGTTATTCTAATGACCCATAAAAACTTCCAGCATTTTTGGAGCACTTAAAATATATATATAGCATTTAAATAGCTCCAAATCAAATATGTTTGAATTAATTCAAAGCCCAAAGATGTCCTGCAAAAATGTAAACCATTTTTTGGTAGATGCTTCCACCTCAATCCAAAAATGTTGAACATTTTTAGAGGGCATTTTGAGTGCAATGGAAAAGATTTTATTTTGACCCTAGTTGGATTCATTTGGTGCTAGGGTTTAAGCATCCCCATTTCAAGATTAATTGAAAATGAAAATGATGCATGGATGCAACGCCACTAATTACAAAAGATTTCTAGGGCTGTGACAACTTACCCCTACTAAACAAGAATCTCGTCCCGAGATTCAAGACGTGAGGTAAGAAGACAGAGGGGGCACAAGACCAACACAATCTTCACGATCCAGGTTGCACCTCTTAGGGTTGTTGATTCGTTGCATACGTTGACTCTGACATCCTTGCCTTTGAGATCTTCATCCACGCGATGACGAGAAGAAAAGAAACTCTCGAAGAATCGATCTTCTTGAAGATCGAGCAACCGACGATCAACTCACAGAACGAGACATAGCGACAACTGTCGAGATGAGACACAATACACACATCAAGAATGATGGAAATGAGCATATGACAAGGTTTAAGTAAGTAGCGGAATTCCCACACCTGGGAGGGTGGTGAACGGTGTCAACGTAGCGAGGGGTTGGGTTGCCATGATACCATAGCGAGACATCTTAAGGAAGGTGACTCGCAGAAATATTCCCTTAAGTGGCAAAAAGAATTACTTTTGATTCAGAGATCATTGAAACTCTTCATACCGGCTTAAGGAAATTTACAATTGATCGTTTGAGATAGCTCGAAGAGATGGCATATTTGGACTAGGATGGATGATGTGGACTACCTTGTTGAAGACAACGCAATGGATGATTTTTGCTTATCACCGAAAATGGATGGGACCCATGGTAGACTGACACAATAATGGGTGCAAGCTGGGAACAAAATGCAAATACTGGGAATGATTCTAGTGACTGGGAAAAAACTCCACAGACGAGAGTGATTCCCCTGTTTGAATGGTTATAGCATAACCGAGGAAACTGAGAACGGATCCCAGTTAATGCCGACGATAAATCCTAGTGCTTAAGCGTGCTCTCAAGAACTTGAGCATTTCCGTATCAATCAAGGTTTTACCAATATCCGTGTCAAGGATCCTGGCAACACAACATGCTACCATGATGAATAATGGTGGAAGACGCAGATGCAAAGAAAGATAACACGTTTTCAGATTTCACCTTAGCGAGTCCAAGGAATCAAAATCTAGATGACCGACCGAGAGACATTTAGCACTCCGCTTCTAATGTTCCCCTTGATGTACTGGTTACCATGGTCATGCTTTAAAGCATCAACATAGCCATCAAGTAGTGGTCGGACTTCGGAATACAAAGGATCCATAAGGAACAACTTCTGGAGAAAATCCTACGAGATCCTTATAGAGAGGTGGCCAACTTCTTCAATCAAGATACTACAATAATAGATCTTCCGACTGGGTGTGTTGGCCACGACATCCACTTTACCAGTTATCGAGAGACCGATATGATAGTTCTTGGAAAATGCTCCAACCATCATATCTGCCTGAGATTCAGATCTGGTTGGTGTCAGGATATTCCAGACTCATCGAGTCTAGAAAGGAAAATGAAGGTTTGCAACACAATTTGACGAGATGACGTTGCGAGATTCTCGGGGAATGAACTGCGATAGCAGGCTCCAAAACATGAGCTGGTTCTGCTACAAACCTGTGAACACACTATATGAGACAAGCGTGACCACGTGGTAGTCTTATAATAAAACACCACTGAGTTCAGGTGGGAAACCATCATCAAGGATAACAAAGTCCTTGCATAAGTCATCATTAGCTCTTAAGAAGGAACTTCTTCTCCTTGAACAAATCAATTAGTGGCTTGGTGTGCTAGGAACACATACAGAATGGAGGCAGCCAACCTATTATACCATAGAGTACTTCGCACATAGGCATGACTAACTTGGGATGATTCCAGAGGAAGCAAAAACAAGCTTTCTCGAATTTATAGCGGCAACTTGCACCAAATGCACATAAAGCAAAGAAAGTCACTTATTTCATCCAAACATATGCTTCACGAACGAAACACGAAGAAATGCTTACACAAGTTTCCAACACTAGGTTGAGGTTCAACATGAGTCATGGGGAAAAAAGAATGCTGCTAATGGGCTCAACAACAACTCATCCGAATTTCCATATCACTGGACTTCCACCATCATGTGAACACGGTGATAGTATTGGTCAGACTAGAAGATGTAATGATGTATGCTCGAGGGATCAACCACGAGTAAGACAACATTACGAACATCGTTGGTTCTGATTTGACTTGACGATAGCCCATACTCAAGTCAAGGTTTTGACAAGGCAATAGATCCAACAACTGATCACGAGGACCAATCGATGGAGATATCATCTTTCCTCAACACGCACACACACAAAAAGATATCCCTTAACATGAACTAAGTCAGACAAGCTTTATCTTCCAACTCTCCAAGTTGTTGTTAAGCTTAACCAACTAGCTCAGGGGTATCCAACACAGATTCTTGGAGAATGGGTGGTTGGAGGAAAACCAACATGATCACGAACTCAACATAGCAGTCAGGTGACAACCAGGTAATACTTCCGAGAAGATAATCGGAACATCACGAACCACTGATATGATACTAAGCTCGAGATCAATCTTGCTTTCAGGGCAAGACGATATGATCAATAGAGCAAGGGTTTGGCAAAATCCTAACTCGTTGATCGAAGAGTGCACCAGGAAATAAGGACTAGGTAGCACAATCTATCTTAGAATGATTATTCAATAACCAACACGCTAAGAATGAGAATATTGTCCATTAACTACCAAGCAACGGAGTTGCTAGGAGTATTGATTTCACACATCACGACTCACTTGCCGGCATTCCGGTTACAATAACATGGGAACCGAGGAATGAGCAATGATGGCAAGAAGTATCACTGCGTCAAGAATTCATACGAGAAGGTGCAATTCTCACGACGCTATTGACATAAAGTGGGTAATACTTCAGGGTAGAACAGAACCAAAAGCTGGGTTGCATTTTGATCTGCGGAATACAACTGCTTTGACCCAATCCTGGATATGGATGAGGTACTGGAGTTTGTTTCTCCTAGTCATTCTGAAATAGAACGGCTTGACGAACCACAAGAATACTAGGCATCGATGAACACGAATGCATACATACTCCTCACTATCAATTGATAGACGAAGATCGAAATATAACGGAAGGGGGACAACACAAAGGTACATATAACTTTCTGAGTTGTGGATGCATAGATTAGTATGTCAAACGAGTTCAACATATTTCTTCCGGATAACCCATGCAGAAAGGTAGGGTTGGCAGAGTCACAACATAGAATGGAGAACTCATCAGGAGCACTTTGTCGTGACCTTTTGGTTCAAAAGAACTCCTTCCAAGAATGGTTCATGATAATTGGAAGAAGGATGTACCACGAACCTCGAGGACTATCACAAAGGTTACTAATATCCTAAAGGAACTAGCAACACTATCAACATGAGGTAAGTAGGGTGAATCTCGGGTTCAAGAACCCATGAATAGAGTACCTACTACTACATGGCATCACGGGATGCTTTCGAGAATAATGGCCAGAATCACACACTGGGGATAAAAACATGGCTAGATCACTAGGTGACTCCCTAAAACACCAAGGGTCATGATAATAGCTCCAACATATATGCCAAGGCAACGGAGTACCTCACAGACCGAGTAGTGTGCTTAATTTGGCCCAAAAGGACATCGGGAACGGAAAGAAAAGGTTTGCAAATGCATCAGACTATGTAGAGACTTGGGATGACTCGGACAGCATAACGGCTGTAAATGCTCAAAATTATTTGAGACATCCTCCAAAAATGGTGGCATAACCACTCAACAACAAAATGTCAAGGTTCTGAGATCAACTGTCAACATACGGAAGTAGTAGGAACGGAACTGAGGCTTGAAAGCAACAATCATATAAGTCTCTAACATAGTAACTCGTCATCCTAATAGATAGATGAGAAGGCCTAGTTCTTAATCCCCGTAGAAAGGAAGAGGATGACTCAGATCAGAAGGCATAAGGTATAAGGAGTAAAAAGAGCCTTACGTTCCCTTCCACAATCAATTCCCTTATATAACTAAAGCATTTCTAGACTCAACTTCGACCAGTTTGGCTTGGTAATCCTACAGGCAGTCAGGCTCTGATACCAACACTGTCAGGACCCCGATTCCAAGTCACATCAATCTAGCCGGTAACAGCTCATATCACTTTGCAGCCTCACGCACGGTATTCCCACGGGTGTTGCCTTACCATGGCCCGGGACCATTTGCGCCTTTTAGCTCATGTATATGATAGTGTCGCTAGCATCCATATGACAGAGAACCCGGGCCGACATGGCTAGTCGTGAACCCAAAGCGGCACCAACCTATGGGGACAGGCATACATGAATCACATCGAGCATGTTGGTCACCAGCGTGTGAATCCGGGCTGTAGCACTGGGCTAACAGGACTCCGGGAACCCGGGCTGTAGCAGGCTAGGCAGGACTCCGGATGTCACCGCGTGACATTTCCCCGAAGGGACAGACACAGGAACGAAGTGAAACACATGCCGGCCAGTCAAGTGTCATGAGCAATAGTGTTGGGCTAGCAGGACTCCGGTGAACCGGGCTGTAGCAGACTACTATGGCTCATGGAAGTACAAGACTACATTTCCCATAAGAGAGGCTACCAGAGATAAACAACTAGATTGTCGGATCCCACACATACCAAGCATTTCAATCATACACACAATATGCTCGATATGTGTAAATACAACATGGCATCACAACATAACTCTACAACTCAAGTATTTATTCATTAGGCTCCGAGGAGCGAGATATTACAAACATAGGTCTCATGACCCAACAATCATAGCATACAAATCAAAGCACATGCGGAAGCTTAACATGTCTGAGTACAGACATCTACAAATGAAAGAGGCTAATAAGCCTGACTATCTACCAGATCCTGCCGAGGGCACAAGATCGTAGCTGAGGTATCAAGCTAACGTCGAAGTCCACGCGGAACTACTAGCGAGACTGAGGTCTCTCTGCAAAACATAAATTAAACAAACGTGAGTACAAAGGTACTCAGCAAGACTTACATCAGAACTAAACTACATATGCATCGGTATCAACAAGGGGGGTGGTGGAGTTTAACTGCAGCAAGCCAGCTTTGACTCAGTGGCTAACCCGAACTACGACTGCAAGCAACTCTTTTGAGGTGGCGCACACGAGTCCACATATTCACCATTCAATACACCACTATGGATCCGCTCCCGTCTCCCTACGAGAAGGCCATCCATAGCACTCACACTTATCTTGCGAGTTTTAGAGTATCCACTTTCACTTGTCTATGAACTGTTATAGGCAACCCAGAAGTCCATTACCGCGGACACGGCTATTCAAATAGATCATATTAACCCTGCAGGGGTGTACTTCTTCACACACGCTCTCGCCACTTACCACCATGTACACATCGTGTATCTCGGCAACCTTCAAGCGGAAGCCTGGCGAGGGAGTCGGCCACAACCTGACTAACCACACAAGTCTCTAGTCCAGGTTTATCACCTATTCGGGTTCCATCCGCGAGGAGATCCGGCTAGAGTTTCGCTCACAGCCCCAAACGATGTGTGCAGGGTTCCCGAGACACCAAACGGGCGCCCGGTACACCGTGCCACATGCCTACCGCAACACAGCCCACCCCTCGGTCAGCGTTGCGCACGGCCCCCAGCATACTACAAACACCAGAAACTACTTGCAACTCCCGGACAGAGGACAAGGGCAGTTAATAAGTCGAGAGGGTCCATTTTTTTTGGGCCCAATGCATGGTAGTAACTGTTTCATGGATCACAAACACAGAACTCAGTTCCTTTGCCTGGCCCTTTGCCGTCTGCGGCCTGGATATGGTGGGACCATTCAAGACAGCAAGAGGTGGCTTGACTCATCTGCTTGTCGCGGTGGACAAGTTCACCAAGTGGATAGAAGCAAAACCAATCAAGAAGTTGAATGGTCCAACTGCCGTGACTTTCATCTCCGACATCACCATCCGGTATGGCATACCACACAGCATCATCACCGACAATGGCACGAACTTCGCCAAACGTGCCTTGGCCCATTTCTGCGCGACGCAGGGCATCCGACTGGACCTAGCGTCTGTTGCCTATCTGCAGTCAAATGGCCAGGTGGAGCAAGCAAACAGCCTCATTTTATCCGGCATCAAGCCCCAACTGGTCGAGCCTCTGGAGCGGTCGGCCGGCTGCTGGCTCGACGAGCTTCCGGCCGTCCTCTGGAGCCTGCGCACAACTCTGAACAAGTCAACTGGCTTTACGCCTTTCTTTCTCGTCTACGGTGCCGACGCCATCATCCCGACGGACATAGAATTCGACTCCCCTCGAGTCACCATGTACACCGAAGAGGAGGCGGAAGAAGCACGACAAGACGGCATCGATCTGCTGGAAGAGGGCCGGCTGTTGGCACTCAGCCGATCCACCATCTACCAAAAGAGCCTGCGCTGATACTACAACCGAAAGGTCAAGCCAAGATCTTTCCAAGAAGGAGACCTTGTGCTTCGGCTAATCCAGTGAACAGCCGGCCAGCACAAGCTCTTGGCACCTTGGGAAGGCCCCTTCATCATCAGCAAGATGTCGGGCAACGACTCCTACTACCTCATCGATGCTCAGAAGCCTCGAGCACGCAAAACAGATGACTCCGACAAGGAGACGGGGTGACCATGGAATGCGAACCTCCTTCGAAGGTTTTACAATTGATGCAGTATGTACCACGCCAACTTTTGTATTAAGTACGAAGACTCCGGGTTCCCCGAGAAGAGCTCGGGGACTGCCCTCTTTTATCTATATGATAAGTATTACATCTATCATTTATGTCATTTCATTAATCTTTCTGGCACCGGGTTCGACCAGTCGACCCGGGGACTTGCCGCCTTGTACTATGAGATGCTTCCTACAGCTGGATAAGTAGTGTGTTAGCACCCTAGCTTGCTCCTGCCAGAGGACGCAGCCTGCAGAGCAGCTGTTCAGTCGGCAGGAGTCAAGGCGAAAAGGGCGCCTGCATGAAAAATGGCTAAGGACTTAAGGCATTTACATAGTCCAAGCCGGCATCTCGCCTCACCAACCGGTTGCCGAGCAACCGGTCGGCCGGCTTCTACTTAACTTGCCAAGAAAACTCTAGACGGCCAAGTACTTGCCTTCCCAAAAGTGGCTAAGTACTTGACCCAGCACAGTCCGCGGAGTGGCTGTTTGGCTGGCAAGACGGCAACCAAGGGAAGGCGGCAAAGGAAAAAGGCCAAAAGAGTAGAAAGGCAAGGAAAGGTAGAACTCGGATAAAATATTTACACATCAAAATCCCTTGGCCGACATCCAACATAAGTTCCAAATACACCTCGCGGGTGGAATTGTGCGAAGCTAACAAAGTTCGTTGAGACTAACAAACATGGAGAAATAAAAAGTAAAGTGGCAGCCTAGGGATCAACGGACGGGTTCGGCGGAGTGGTGGAGTCGGTGGCGCCGGCTGGTCGAGCGGCCGGCTGGTCGGTCCCCGCTTGGTCCCCTCCAGCGGCAGCCGGCTCATTCGGGTGCGGTTCGTTGCTAGAGGCGCGGTCGAGTTGGGGCTGGCCGTCCACTCCGACCTCTGGCGCCTCCTCTTCGCCTTCCTCCTCCTCCTCATCTTCTCCCTCGTCACTATAGTCGATCACCTCGGCTGAGTCCTCGCCCTCCTCCGGGTTCAACCCGAACCACTCTGGCGGCGCCTCGATGCCGTCCTCAGCCGGCTCCGGGTTGAAGACTCTAGTGTCGGTGTACTCGGCGATGGCCGCCGCCCGCTTGACGAGTTCGCCCTCCACCGCCCAGCTCCTCCTGGGCCTCCTGTCGGAGCGTGTTCAACTGGGCTAGATCTAGCCCAGGGTACCACACCTTGACGAACTCCAAGGCCCGGTGCGCTCCGGCCCAGGCCGAGGAGCCCGTCCACGCCTCAAGGCGGCCAGCCGCCACATCCAGCCAGTCGGCAGTCCAGTTGGGGGTGCGCGGGGCCGGCCTGTCGGGCCACAAGGCGGCGATCGCGAGGGCGCAGACACGCTGAAGGCGGCGCAGCATCCGATGAGTCGGCCGAAGACGGGCCTGGATGCTGAGAAGCTGCTCGCGAAGGGTGCGAGGGGCATTGGCGGCGATCCGCTCGCCTTCCGCCCTTCGTTCTTCATGGTCGGCCTCGATAGCCTGGTTGGCGGCACCATAGTGGCCTGGAAAGAAGTCTGCCAAGACTAAGAAAAGAGTCAGAACAAAAGAGAAAGAAGCCGGCTTGGCTAGAGGCCGGCGACTTAAAAGAAAAGTAAAGAAGGTCGCCTACCGTCAACCATATCCTCGATTTCGCCGAAGCCGGCCGTCAGCATCGCCTCCTTGTCGGTCTAGGCGGAGCGTTCAATCTCAAACTCGACAAGAAGACCCGCCTCCTTGTCCTCCACCTCCTTCTGGGCCTTCTAGAGAAGCCCTGCCTGCTCCGCCAGCTGCGTGGCCAGCCGGTCACGTTCTTCAGCCAGCTTGTTGCAGTCCACCTCTTTGGCATGCAGCGCAGCGTTGGCTTCGCCCAGTTGCCCTTGAAGGATGGAGTTGGCCTCTGCAAAATAAGAAAAAGAAGGAAACGATAACAATCAGCAAAGAAAGATGTAGTGCCAGGAAGATCCGGCCCGACTACTCAGCAGTCGGCCCGGATCTCGGGGACTACAGCCCGCGGGTGCGCCAGCGCGCCCCCGCAGAAAGAAGAGGACTTACTCCGGCTCTCCGACAAGTCGGCGGCGCCTTGATCCAACTCCTGGACTCTGGAGTTGAAGGCGGCCGCGCGGAGGTTATGATAGTCCCGCAGCAAATATATTGGTACTCGGAGCTTGCGAGTTAGAGTTCCGGGCCTCCTGCTCAGCAGCTGGCCCTGAACTCGGGGACTACACCCAGTGGGTGCGCTGGCGCGCCCCCACGAAGCAATACAAAAATTGAAAATAAAGGAGCAAGAGGTATACCCGGATGGCCTCTCGCGACTCCAGGAATGCCTCGTTGCAATGCTTGAGAGCATCGGCCTCGGCGCGGAGTTTGGCTTGGACCTCCAGGACCGCCTTGTTCAGGTGGGTTGTCCCGCCTCCCCGCACCCATCCAGCGGGTGTGGCGCTGGTCGCCTCGGTGTCCAGGATGGAGGAGCTCGCGGTGCCGACCTCCAGTGGGTGTGGCGCCGAGGCCGCCTTCGCAGGCCGGCGGCGCAAGGGTGTGCGGGCCCCGAGAGTCAGGCCCGTCACCATCTCATTTCTGGCCGGCGGCACCGGTGGGTCAGTCGACTGCTTATATCGCGCCTCCTCAGAAGGTGGTGGCGGCACGATTACATCCGGAACAGCGGCGTCGCCGCCCTCCCTATCCATGATAGGGTGCTCGCCGCCGGTTTCCCCAGTCTGCACCATGAACTCCGGTGGCGGCAGCGCAGAGTTCAGGGGGACGACGAACGTCGCCGACTAACAACGTGCGGCTTCCTTAGCCCGCTTCTTCGCCGCATCGGCGGCCTCGGCTTCTGCCAGCTTCTTCAGGGCGGCGGCCTCCGCCTTGTCCGCCTCCGCTTTCTCCAGGCGGCCGGCCTCCTCGCGCGCCTCCCGCACGTTCCGCTCCATCGCCTCCCGGAGGTCGGCGGCCGGACCGATCCGCCGGGTGGTGGTGGAGGTCTCCACCGACCCCACGATGGAGGCGGCAGCTGACTTCTCAAGAGTGAGCGGGGCCCTAAATCAAGAGGAACGAAGTAGAGAAGACTCAGATGAGATCGGCAAGAAAGGAGAAAGTACGAAGGAAGTCAGAACTTACGCAGAAATCAGCGGCGGCATCTTCACCACCTTGCGAAAGCGCTCGGCTTTCGCGGCCGCTTCGTCCCGCTTGGTCGCCGCGGACGAGCCCCTGGGTTTCTTCGGCCGGCTGCCAAATAGGCTCGGCGCGGCTTTGCGCTTATGCGCGCTGCCTCGGGCCGCCGGCGCGCTAGACGAGCTCGCGCCCTGCTGGTCGGAGCCCGCCTGGCGGCGTGGGACGACTTCCCCCGCGTCGTCATCTGGCCAGTCCTCGAGGCTGGCTCCGAGCCCGGAGCCACCTGCGGCGCCGCCTCCTCCCTCGGCGTCATCCTCCAAGGCCGCTGCCCCCAAGTCGGGGTCATCTACGTCGCTCTCCGCTCGGTCGGGGAGAAATCGATGCTCCAGCCCTGTTGGGCCAGCTGCCGACTAGAGGAGGGCGCTCTGTCCAAAGAGTTGGCTGGTCAGAGCAGACAAATGGAACCGGACAAAGAGGAAGAAAACTAGAAGGAAGGGAAAATTACCATAGGCGGGGGTTGGCACGGGAATACGGCTCCTTGCCAAACTGCCACTCCTCCGTGAGCTTGCAGTTCGCAAGGTAGTTAACCATGTGAGCTACCTCTGCGTGAGGCATCTCTTTGGTGTACAACCGGCTGGGATCCTGATGACCGCTCATCTGACTTATCATGTGAGGGCGGCCCTAGAGCGGGAGCACCCGGCGCGCCACGAAGGCGGACAGCAAGTCGGACCCGGCCAGGCCCTCCGACTCTACCATCACCCGGAGCCGTGCGACGGCGGCGGCTCCAAAAGGCGACAGCGTCTTGGCCCGGTACGACCAGTTAGGCCGTTTCCCAGTCGGCGGGCCGGCAACGTAAGCCGGCAGGTTGACCCAGTCACCCTCCGCGAAGATGCTCTTCACGTAAAAGTACGACTGCTGCCACAACTTCACCGATTGGATCAACGTGGTGGGAGGAAATGGATTGTCGGTCCCCGGCCTCCGCATCGTGATGAAGGCGCCGCACTGAGCCGACACCCCCGCGACGATGGTGCCAAGCTTGGTGTAGAAGAACTTCCCCCAGAGCTCGATGGTGGGGAGCACGTCGAGGAAGCATTCGCACAAGGTGACGAAGGCGGACAGCAGCACCACCGTGTTCGGGGTGAGGTGGTGCGGCTGGAGATTGTAAAATTCGAGGAAGGCTTGGAGAAATCCGCTCGCCGGCAGGCCGAGGCCGCGCAGGTAGTGCGAGCGGAAGATGACCCATTCGCCCTCCTCTAGCGCCGGCGATATCTCCCCCTTCGGCGCGAGATGAACCCCCACATAATCCGCGCGGGGCAGCCGCCGCATCTGGCGGAGGAAGTCGATGTGGTCCTCGTGAACTGTGGAGCCGTCCCAGGCTCCGGCGCGCCATGAGGAAGACGGGCGGACGGACGAGCTCGATGGAGACAAGCTGCGGCGGCGCTTAGGCAAGGCTCAGGCGCGGCGACAAGGAGAAGGAGAAGTGGAAGAAAGAGTGGGGCGGAGGGGCGCGCGTGCATCCCCGCTTTCTCTCCTCCCCCTACTTATAGCCTACGGGCTACGAAGCCGAGGGGGTGGGCGTGGGAACCTGGGATTAACTGTGCCCACAACCCCATGCCTCCACCTTTACCGTGCGAATATTGCGTGCATTAACTCCACGGAGAAGCCCAACCACCTACCTCGGCCGCCGCAGATCCGCTCGCTGCCCGAGGCCCAGTGGTGACGGGCCCGGCCTGCGGTCGTGTCCCGTCATGCGCATGGGCTGGCGGGCCGACCCGGCCAGCCAGTGCCACGTGGCATGCCCGCAACAGACGACAGGCAGAGAAGCTTATCAAGCACGCCACCTGATTCCCACCAACGCATTCAAAATCCTAGAAGAATCCAACTGGACGCAGCCGATTCCCGCCGGCCGGCTCCTCATGAGTCGGATCAAGCCTCCTTCAGGGCTCCCAGAAGAGGAAACTGTCGAGGCTCCCCAGCTCCTCAACTGTGGCCCCTCACCAGCTTCGGGGACTACTGTCGGAGTAATGGGCCACGGGTAGCCTAACCCGAGCCCCCGAGCCTTTCAAAACAGTGGGGCTTGTTGCGCCCCTCAAGACGGCAAGATGAAGCGCCGCCTTCTGGTGGCCGGCTGGCTGAATAGCCGACTGCCAGAAGATGACCATGCTTAGGAAGGCGGCTTCAAGATGGGCCGACTCCTAGCAGGCGGCCTCCGGGGAGGCCGGCTCCTAGGAGTCGGCCCATGGCGCCCTCAAAGTCAGGCCCTCATCAAAGAGACAAGACGGGGTACGGCTACAATGCAAGCCTTCCCCCCGAATCCAGGGATGGGCGTGGCCACAGTGCTCCGTACAGGCGAGGATCTCCGCACGACACATCACTGTTGCCTCTCCCCCCGTACATCACACCTGACAGGCGGAGTCCTGTTCCCACGAAGGCATGTTAGGTACGGCTTGCAGATGGCGGGCCCTACCTATCACCCATAGCCCTGAAGACGGAGGAGGCTGGGGCAGCCGGACCTCGGAGGGGCTGGCTACCAGCAGGCGGCCAATCCCTCCCTCGGGCCCCATACGCCATCATCCAGATGAGACACAGAGTGGCAACAGTGATCGCCCACCAGGCGGCGGGTCTGTAGCCACGCTTCCCCGACCAAGCCTGCGTCATTAGAGTTACAGCTATAGTGATCAGCAGCCGGCAAGACCCGCAAGTGGCGGGAGCGGCTTGTCGGCTCCATACCAAACCAGATGGCGGGGCCCACCAGGCGGCGGGCCCCAGCTGTCGGCAAAGAGGCCAACGACCAGAGAGAATGATGACCGGGCCTACGCCCGGCCAGATTACCATTGTACCTCTGGGGGGTAGGCCTATATAAACCCCCCAAGGCACCCATGCAAAGGGTTCGACCCTGTCAGGACTAGACTCATACCTAGAGGAGGATGGAGCGAGCCTGCCTTCTTCCACCTCTAGCAAACAGCTCGAGGAGCACCATTGTACCATTGCACATTAGTGATCATGCGGAGACCCCGCAGAGCAGGACTAGGGGTGTTATCTCCTAGGAGAGCCCCGAACCTGGGTAAAGTATGCCGGCGTTCGTGTCTACGCCTCATCCCCCTTCCAGGCACCGGCGACGTTCTACTCGCTCCCACCATGATAAGCCATCCTTTGGCATATGTCGCACCCAACCCCCGACATTTGGCGCAACGTATCTATAATTTTTGATTGTTCCATGCTATTATATATTCTGTTTTGGATGTTTAATGGGCTTATTTATACACTTTTATATTATTTTTGGGACTAACCTATTAACCGGAGGCCCATCCCAAATTGTTGTTTTTTGCCTATTTCAGTGTTTCGCAGAAAAAGAATATCAAACGGAGTCCAAACAGAATGAAACCTTCGGGAGCGTGATTTTTGGAACAAACGTGATCCCGAGGACTTGGAGTGGACGTCAAGCAACCAACACGGAAGCCACAAGGCAGGGGGGCACGCCTACCCCCCTGGGCGCGCCCTCCACCCTTGTGGACCCCTCGTAGATCCACCAACCTACTTCTTCGTCCTATATATACCTACGTACCCTGAAAACATCATAGGGCACCACGAAAACCTAATTCCACCGCCGCAACCTTCTGTACCCGTGAGATCCCATCTTGGGGCCTTTTCCGGCGCTCCGCCGGAGGGGGCATTGATCACAGAGGGCTTCTACGTCAACACCATAGCCTCTCCGATGATGTGTGAGTAGTTTACCGCAGACCTTCGGGTCCATAGTTATTAGCTAGATGGCTTCTTCTCTCTCTTTGGATCTCAATACAAAGTTCTCCTCGATTCTCTTGGAGATCTATTCGATGTAATCTTCTTTTGCGGTGTGTTTGTCGAGATCCGATGAATTGTGGGTTTATTATCAAGACTATCTATGAGCAATATTTGAATCTTCTCTGCATTCTTTTATGTATGATTGGATATCTTTGCAAGTCTCTTCGAATTATCAGTTTAGTTTGGCCTACTAGATTGATCTTTCTTGCAATGGGAGAAGTGCTTGGCTTTGGGTTCAATCTTGCGGTGCTCGATCCCAGTGACAGTAGGGGAAATGACACGTATTGTATTGTTGCCCGTCGAGGATAAAAAGATGGGGTTTATATCATATTGCATGAGTTCATCCCTCTACATCATGTCATCTTGCTTAAAGCGTTACTCCATTCTTATGAACTTAATACTCTAGATGCATGCTGGATAGCGGTCGATGTGTGGAGTAATAGTAGTAGATGCATGCAGGAGTCGGTCTACTTGTCACAGACGTGATGCCTATATACATGATCATACCTAGATATTCTCATAACTATGCTCAATTCTGTCAATTGCTCGACAGTAATTCCTTCACCCACTGTAATAGTTATGCTTTCTTGAGAGAAGCCACTAGTCAAACATATGGCCCCCGGGTCTATTTTCCATCATACAAGTTTCCAATCTATTTTATTTTGCAAGCTTTACTTTCAATTTATATTAGAAAAATACCAAAAATATTTATCTTATTATTATTATCTCTATCAGATCTCACTCTTGCAAGTGGCCGTGAAGGGATTGACAACCCCTTTATCGCATTGGTTGCGAGGTTCTTATTTGTTTGTGTAGGTACGAGGTGACTCGCGCGTGGTCTCCTACTAGATTGATACCTTGGTTCTCAAAAACTGAGGGAAATACTTACGCTGCTTTGCTGCATCACCCTTTCCTCTTCATGGGAAAACGAACGCATGCTCAAGAGGTAGCAAGAAGGATTTCTGGCGCCGTTGCTGGGGAGATCTACGCCAAGTCAAGACATACCAAGTACCCATCACAAATCTTACCCTTCGCATTACATTATTTGCCGTTTGCCTCTCGTTTTCCTCTCCCCCACTTCACCCTTGCTGTTTTATTCGCTTCTCTCCCGTTGTTTTCATTGTGCCATGGCCGAATCAAAAAGGGCTAAAGGCTCTCTCCAGGGTTTTACTTTGGATAGTCTCTCTATCCTCTCTAAGCTCATAAATAATGATGCTATGGGAAGACCTACCGGGGCTATCAATGAGGGTTTGAATAATTTCTATGAAGATGATCCCGGAATTTTTCGTTATTTACTTGGTGAATCTTTGAAAGATGCTTGGGATAGGCTTTTGAGGATCCGGGCTAGCTATGTGCCCCAATATCAAATTGAGATATACTTAAAAAGCTTTTATGTTGGGTTGCCCGCTTTGCTCAAGAAAGTTTTAGATTCTATTTTTGAAGAGGGTTTTCTTGAAGTAGATCCCATAGATACCTATGAAAAGATGAAAACTATATTTGGGCACCCCATGAGTGAGAAAGTTGAATCCACCTCTCTTTTGTGCTTTTACCAAAACGAAATTATCAAAGAGATGAAGGTTGGCTTAGATGCAAATTTCTGAAGCGTGCTTAATCTTTCTTCTACCATTAATGGCCACGTGCTTTCTCAAAATAGAAAGATAAATGCTATACATAAGAAATTTTCTCTTTCCTTTCCCAATACCAAAGATGGCCATACCTAGATCTATCATCGCTTTTATGCCTACCTAGGGGCGTTAAACGATAGCGCTTGTTGGGAGGCAACCCAATTTTATTTTTATTCCTTTTCTTTTGTTCCTGTTTAGTAATAAATAATTTATCTAGCCTCTGTTTTGGTTGTGTTTTTTGTGTTCAATTAGTGTTTGTACAAAGTAGAACCGTTGGGAAGACTTGGGGAAAGTCTTTTTGATCTTGTTGTAAAAAACAGAAACTTTAGCGCTCGCGAGAATTGCTGCCATTTTTTTATTGGAGAGTGCTATTTAGTTAATTCTTTCTGAAGATGATTAATAGATAAATTCATCACGTACATCAGTTTATGTTAGAATTGTTTAGGTTCCAGAAGTATGCGTTTGATACAGATTACTACAGACTGTTCTGTTTTTGACAGATTCTTTTTTTCGTGTGTTGTTTGCTTATTTTGATGAATCTATGGCTAGTAATAGAGTTTATAAACCATAGAAAAGTTGGAATACAGTAGGTTTAACACCAATATAAATAAATAATGAGTTAATTACAGTAACTTGAAGTGGTATTTTGTTTTCTTTCGCTAACGGAGCTCACGAGATTTTCTGTTAAGTTTTGTGTTGTGAAATTTTCAAGTTTTGGGTAAAGATTTGATGGATTACGGAACAAGGAGTGGAAAGAGCCTAAGCTTGGGGATTACCAAGGAACCCCAAGGTAAAATATAATTACACCAAAAATCCTAAGCTTGGGGATGCCCCGGAAGGCATCCCCTCTTTTTGTCTTCGTTCATCAGTAACTTTACTTGGAGCTATATTTTTATTCATCACATGATATGTGTTTTGCTTGGAGCATCTTGTATGATTTGAGACTTTGCTATTTAGTTTACCACAATCATCCTTGCTGTACACACCTTTTGGGAGAGACACACATGAATCAGAATTTATTAGAATACTCTATGTGCTTCACTTATATCTTTTGAGCTATATAGTTTTTGCTCTAGTGCTTCACTTATATCTTTTAGAGCATGGTGGCGGTTTTATTTTATAGAAATAATTGATCTCTCATGCTTCACTTATATTATTTTGAGAGTCCTTTAGAACAGCATGGTAATTTGCCTTTAGGCATAATAAAAACTTTCATATAAGTGCATTGAATACTATGAGAAGTCTGATACCTGATAATTGTTTTGAGATATGGAGATGGTGATATTAGAGTCATGCTAGTTGAGTAGTTGTGAATTTGAGAAATACTTGTTTTGAAGCTTGTGATTCCCGTAGCATGCACGTATGGTGAACCGTTATGTGATGAAGTCGGAGTGAGGGAGTCCTGGATTAGGGGGTCTCCGGACAGCCAGACTATATCCTTTGGCTGGACTGTTGGACTATGATGATACGAGATTGAAGACTCCGTCCCGTGTTCGGATGGGACTCTACTTGGCGTGGAAGGCAAGCTACGCAATACGGATGTGCATATCTCCTCCTTTGTAACCGACCTTGTGTAATCCTAGCCTCCTCCGGTGTCTATATAAACCGGAGGGTTTTAGTCTGTAGGATAACATACAATCATACCATAGGCTAGCTTCTAGGGTTTAGCCTCTCTGATCTCGTGGTAGATCAACTCTTGTACTACTCATTTTATCAAGAATAATCAAGCAGGACGTAGGGTTTTACCTCCATCAAGAGGGCCCGAACCTGGGTAAAACATCGTGTCCCCTGCCTCCTGTTACCATCTGCCATAGACGCACAGTTCGGGACCCCCTACCCAAGATCCGCCGGTTTTGACACCGACATTGGTGCTTTCATTGAGAGTTCCTCTGTGTCATCATCATTAGGCTCAATGGCTCCTTTGATCATCGATAGCAATGCAGTCCAGGGTGAGACTTTTCTCCCTGGACAGATCTTTGCAATTGTATTCGGCGGCTCCGCACTACGAGCCAACTCGCTTGGCCATCTGGAGCAGATCGAGAGCTACGCCCTTGGCTATCAGGTCAGATTTGGAAACTTGAACTACACAGCCGACATCCACGGAGAGTTGATCTTTGACGGATTCGAGCCCTTGCCGAGTGCGCCACACGGTCACGTTGAGCGTGACTTAGCTCCACCATCAGACGGTGTTCGGGAGATCGCACCGGCGACCGCTCCGACTCTCAAATCGGAGCCAATTGCGCCATCCAGTGACGGGTGGATAGACCCCGCCACGGAGGCCACACTCTCATCGGCGATCGAGCCGAGTATTGACCTTACCCTTCACAAGAGCCGTGACGCCAAACTACCAGATTCTTCCCCGGCCACAAACTCCGAACCGCCTGCGCCCGTGCCTATCGAATCCGACTGGGCGTCGATCATGGAGTTCACCTCCGTGGATATCTTTCAGCACTCGCCCTTCGGCGACATACTGAACTCATTAAGGTCTCTCTCCTTGTCAAGAGAGTCCTGGCCAAACTATGTTCGGCAGGATTGGGATGCGGATGACGAAGAAATTCGCCGCCCACCCACCACCCACTTAGTAGCCACTGTCGACGATTTGACCGACATGCTCGACTTCGACTCCGAAGACATCGACGGTATGGACGATGATGCAGGAGACGATTAGGAACCACTGCCCACATGGCACTGGACGCCCACTTCATCATATGATGTATACATGCTGGACACACCCAAAGAAAACGACGACGAGGAACGGAAGGACGCAGCGAAGGGTTGTTCCCTCGAGAAGCAGTCAAAGCGGCGGCGTAAGCGCCGCTCCAAATCCCGCCTCGGCAGAAACAACGATCATATAGACCCAGCGATAGAGCAGGGTGAACCATCGCCCGACCAAGGCAACACGGAGCATCAAACCGAACAACCCAACTTCGTCGAAGATAACAATCCGGACGACATCACACCGGACAGGCACCCGGAGCAACAGAATACCCATCAAAGGCTTGTTGCCACTGCAAGGAGTCTGGAAAACAGCAACAAAGGCTCAGGGATGCACAAGACACACTCAGAATCAAATGGAGTGAAGTACTCAACACTGCGGTGAAGTACGGCCGTAATCGCCACACCAAGAGCTACCCGAAGCGAAAGTTGCTACCTGAATTCGACGAGGAGGCCTTAGATCCCCCGCAACCAAAAAACAAAGCGGCCATCCGGTCGGATAGACGACCTCATGGCCAACATAGAGCGGCGAACGACGCCGCACATAAGCCAGTACGCGATCCACGTGAGGGCTCGCATCAAAAGGACGGCACAACCAGATCCATCTACGGGCCACGCAAGCGCGCTCCAGCATGCAATGCAACACAACAAACATCCCAACACCACGGTACACCCAAATACAGGGGTGCCGCACACCCCTTATGTTTCACCGATGAGGTGTTGGACCATGAATTTCCAGAGGGATTCAAACCCGTAAACATAGAGGCGTACGACGGAACGACAAACCCTGGGGTCTGGATTGAGGACTACATCCTCCATATCCATATGGCTCGAGGAGACGATCTCCACGCCATCAAGTACTTACCCCTCAAGCTCAAAGGGCCAGCTCGGCACTGGCTTAAAAGCCTCCCCGAAAACTCCATTGGAAGCTGGGAAGAGCTCGAAGACGCTTTTCGGGCAAATTTTCAAGGGACCTATGTCCGACCACCAGATGCATACGATTCGAGTCATATAACTCAACAGCCCGGAGAGTGAGCCCGAAAGCTTTGGAACAGGTTTCTCACTAAAAAGAACCAAATAGTCGACTGCCCGGACGCCGAAGCCTTAGCAGCTTTTAAGCACAGCGTTTGAGACGAATGGCTTGCCAGACACCTCGGCCAAGAAAAGCCGAGAACAATGGCAGCATTAACAAGCCTGACCCGCTTTTGCGTGGGCGAGGATAGCTGGTTAGTCCGATGTAGCACCAGCGACCCAAGTACATCCGAAGTCAGGGACGGAAACAGGAAGCCATGACGCAGCAAAAACAAGCGCCGGAATAAAGAAGACAACCCGAAGAGCGCGGCAGTAAACGCCGGATTCAGAAGCTCTCGGCCAGGTCAGCAAAAGTTGCCCTCCAAAGGCAACAGAGACGAACTGTCCAGCCTAAACAAGATTCTGGACAAAATATGTCAGAACCACAGTGCCCCCGATAAACCTGCAAATCATATCCATAGAGAATATTGGGTCTTCAAGCAGTCCGGCAAGCTCAACGCCGAACACAAGGGGCAGGATACACCAAGCGAAGACGAGGACGAGCCTCGCAAGCAAAGCACTGGGGAACAGAAGAAATTCCCACCAGAAGTCAAAACAGTCAACGTGTTACACATGATAAAGGGGGGAAACAAAGCGGCACTCCTGAAGACACATGCCCCAGGGCCTATCACCACGGAGTTCTACCACTGGTCGTCCCAACCAATCACCTTTGACCATTGGGATTACTCGCCAAGTATCCGGCATGCAGGATGGGATGCCTTGGTGTTAGACCTGATAATTGACGGATACCACTTCACACAAGTCGTGATGGACGGTGGCAGTAGCTTAAACCTGATATATCAGGACGCAGTCCGCAAAATGGGGATAGACCCAACAAAAATCAGCCATAGCAATACTACCTTTAAAGGAGTAACGCCAGGCCCAGAAGCCCATTGCACGGGCTCCCTGCTACTAGAGGTTATATTCGGCGTTCCCGATAACTTCCGCGGGGAAAAGTTAACCCTCCACATCGCTCCGTTCCAAAGTGGCTATCAAGCACTACTCGGACGTGAAGCTTTCGCTCGCTTTAACGCAATACCGCATTACGCTTATCTCATGCTTAAGATGCCCGGTCCATGCGGCATCATTACAATAAATGGAAATATTGAGCGCTCCTTGCACGCGGAAGACCGTGCGGCTGCCTTGGCAGCCGCACACTAAACGGCCTCACCAACTAAAGCATCTGACAGGTCGTTAAGACCACGGACGCGGTTAGACGAGTCCGGTGCAGCTATATGTAATTGATACAGGTTTGATGGCTATACCCCTATTACAAGACAAGGGGCTCAACGTGCGCAAACAAGTGGCAATTAGGCTCAACTTTACTCATCTTGAACTGTACATGGTTTATTTAGTATAACCTGCTACCTTTTTGCACGACAACTTTTCAACTAAGTTCCTCTCTTTTAAAGATGACCATCGTGCTACACCCGTCCAGGATACGGCACAACGGAAACACAGGCGCAGACGTGCAGTAGGGACCCGTTCCAAGGATTCTTTTTAGATTAAGACCCTGCGTAAACCTTTTTTACTGTCTCTTGTTGATACACATCCCCCGGATTCTCAGTACAATTGAGAAGGATGTTGATGTATTGGCATGTGGCCACGTCAGAATATTGCACGTACCTGGACACCAGGGGCTTATTACAAAGGGCACTTCTTAAGCCCGGTTCACACCATGAAGACCGAATACCTTAGGGAGTGTTCGGCGTCGCGAGTTTGGCCTTATATGCATCAGCTCCGAATCATGTCTTTGGTCAAATGTTGGGTTTGCCCGGCTCCTGTGTTTTGCTGCCTTACGTTCCGCTCTATCGGCTAAGGCGGCACCAGGAGAACTACTGCGATTGTGCCCTGGTTCATCCGGACGAGCACCTCAGTAGAGAAAGCCGAAAACTGATTGTCATGATATAGCGTGAGACTGGTCAACCACTCGATGACCTAGCAGAATCTTTGGGATTCCTCAGTCTTAACGAAGGGCCGTTTCCCGGCCGGGCATGTACGCACCCCGAATTCGGACGAGTGCGGAGCCACCAGGGGCTATATAGTAGCCCCACTGTCAAACTCCTCTGGCTAAGTGAAAGTGTTAAAGCATTATAGTCCGATTGCCTAGTTCGCTGCGCTATCACCTCCTTAATGGACCAAGACATTGGATCAAGTGTGAACATGCGTCTTCTGCGAACACCCTCGCATTATATGTGTGGGGGCTGAAGCCGACGACTGCCATCTTTCAGGTTATATACATATATACATAAACGGCAGCACAGGAGGCATCATAGTACTTTCGGGCAAAAGTATAAATACAGCCTTGATAAACTCAACCAAAGATTGTTTTTACAATGGGAATACATGTCACTCAAACATAATATTCTTCGAGCACTGAGCCTCTATAGAACGAGTGCCTTCAAGGACTTCTTCAAAGTAGTGCTTGGCAGCCACTCGGCCTATGGCCGAACCCTGTGCCGCAACAGTGGTGGCCTCCATCTCCACCCAGTATGTTTTGACACAGGCAAGGGCCATCCGCGCACCTTCTATGCACGCTGATCTCTTTACAGCATCGATGCGTGGCACAGCTTCAAGGAATTGTCGCACTAAGCTAAAGTTGCTACTCGGCCTTGGCCCTCCCGGCCACAGGTGATCCACAACGGACCTCATGGCAAGTCCGGACAACCTATGGAGCTCGGCCCAACCGGTCAATCGCTCATTCAGCAGCAACGGATGGACTGGAGCGTGAAACTGTGACCAGAACAACTTTTCTACTTTGGGACCTTTCTGATCCTTGAAGTACTCGGCTGCATCAGCAGCACTTGCAGCCAAATCCATGTACGCGCCCGCAGAACTCCATAGCCGGTCCAGAGGAGCATACTTCGGATCTCCGAACTTAGTCCTCAACAAGAAGGGCTTCCCAGACACGATATCTGCAGCCTGATTCAGCTCCTCCTTCATCGCTCTAATTTTGAAGCGGGCTTCCTTGGCAACCACCCGGGCCTTCTCCAGGTCCATCACCTCCGCCCGGTTTTCCTCTTCAAGAAGCCGGTAACGGTCAGCAGCATCTTTTAACTCCACGGCCATCTTGGCAATTTTTTCTTTGCTCTCGCAATGTGCGGCCTGTTCGGCCCTTAACTCTTTGGTCGCCTGTAAAGCGACCGCATTGCTACTCCTTGCTTGCTCCTTGGCTCGTGCAAGCTCCGCCCGAAGGGTCTCCACGGTGGCCGCTCCATCTACAGTCACAACATATTAAAGATACTGGCATCATGCTGCTCTTATTATGTGATGATCACTAGAAAAATCACTCACCCTATGCCTCGTCAAGCCGCTTGTTGACAAGCACGATATCGGCATCTGCCGCATCCAGTTGCCACTTTAGTTTGGCAAACCCATCAGTCCGGCTAGCCACCGGAGCTTCAACCACCTACACATAAAGGCGATCTGGTTATTACCTGGGACTATGATCCTCTATTTGCCACCATTCTCGACGACAACCAGAGTCTCAGGGGCTACTATCTGCACGGGCATACCTAACATATGCGGTACTATTAAAGGCATACATTATTTTACGTACCTTGAAGCCTTTCAGCACACTCATAAAAGCTTCGTGCAAACAGCTTTCGGCGGATGAAATCCTTTCAATTACCATACCCATTAGCGTACGATGCGCTTCCGAGACGATAGCTTTCCCCAGAAGATCCTTCAGTGCGCCCGACCGCACACAGTACGGACCCTTGCTGTCGCTCTCCTCAGGAGCCGGATACTTGGGATGCCGGGCAGCCAAAGGGTTATCCTGTGGCGATATTGGATCCGGAGATACCCTTCGCTACGACACTTCAAGGTCGCCCGCTTCTTGAGCTAGGGAGTCCGGGGGAGGTGTTTCGCTCTCCATCATCTCCGGAAGAAGATCCCCCGAAGATGAACTCTGCCGAAAAGGGCTGCGATCCGGACTACAATTTACAAGCATCGGTTATTGTCTTCAGAAGTAAGGTAGGATATCATCATTATTAAGTACTTTTTGATTACTTACAGCTTGGTAGAGGGCTGATCCCTGCGCAGACATTGTGCGGCAAGAATACCGTCCGAGGCAAGACCCTCTGGCAGAGATTTCTCTCTCGTTTGGAAACCTTAGTTTCCGGATCTTCACAGGTAGTCCTCTTCCTTCCCCAGGGAGAGAGAATGTCAGATTCTTCCCCTTGGTTATCCTCCCTCGCGGAGGCGCTCATTCCCTCGATTGGAATAGGTAGCGATGGAGGCCCGCTTTCGCCCTCTTTATTCCCCCTTCATCTTCCTTTGAGGGCACTAGACAAGGTGCTGGCTCGAGCATCTTTTCCAGCACCGGATTGTCCAAGCCTTCAGGAAGGGGGGCCGAACACCGGATCATCTTCGCCTTTGTTATCCAGTCCTGGTCAAAGAGCGATTCTTCAGAATGATGTCATGATAAATAAAAGGACAGTGTGTTCGGCCATGGGATTACTTACTTGGGCAGCGGGGCGGTTGCAGCTCAGGCCCACGTCCTCGGTAGTGTCCGGACACTCTATTTGGGGTCCGAAGAACGATTTGTACATCTCCTCGTGCGTCATGCCGAGGAAATTCTGAATAGTGCGCGGTCCTTCCGGGTTGAATTCCCACATGCGGAGGGGCCGGCGTTTGCAAGGCTGGACTCGACGAACCAGCATAACTTGCATTACCATAACCAGACTGAAATCTCCCTCGAAGAGATCTCGGATACGGCTCTGCAGTATTGGCACGTCCTTGGCTGGACCCCAGCTCAGCCCCCTGCTGATCCATGACATCAGTTGTGGTGGAGGGCCCGAGCGAAAGGTGGGGGCAGCTACCCACTTGGCACTTCGGGGAGCTGTGACGTAAAACCACTCCCGTTGCCACAATCCGGACACCTCTGGAAAGGAACCCTTTGGCCATGGAGTGTCATCAATTTTGCTTATTAGAGCACCTCCGCACGCTGCGTACTGCCCCTCGACCATCTTCGGCTTCACATCGAAGGTCTTGAGCCACAGGCCGAAGTGAGGGGTAATGCGGAGGAAGGCCTCACAAACGACAATAAATGACGAGATGTGAAGAAGGGAATCCGGGGCCATATCGTGAAAATCCAGCCCGTAATAGAACATAAGACCCCTAACAAAGGGATCTAGAGCGAGGCCTAGTCCTCGGAGGAAGTGGGAGACGAACACAACGCTCTCGTTGGGTTCGGGAGTTGGGTGACCTGCCCTCGGGCGGGCAGCCTATGCGAAATTTCGGCGGTCAGATATCTGGCCTCCCTCAACTTCTTGATGTCCTCCTCCGTGATGGAGGAAGGCATCCACCGGCCTTGAAGGCTGGATTCGGACATGATTGAAGGTCCGAAGCACCTGACCTGGGCTTTGGGTGTTAGAACTCGAGGCGGGGAAAGGATTCGATTGAGCACGGGAGGGAAAAATAAAAAGCCTTGTCCCTTTATAAAGGGGATGAATATCAGGCCTCCTCCTCGTGGCCGTTCGAGACTTACCTAAGATCTAGGAGTCATACCAACAGGCACGGTTGGGTTACCCACGTTTGTATTGATGAGAATCTCGTGATTAGGGGAAAACAATCTCTGCTTTGACAAGACGTGTTAAGAAACCGCCTCACATTATGTGCGGGGCTGGTTAAAGAAAAACGGTTCAAATAATTACCGGGCCGTGGCGTGATGTCATGCTGCCAAAACGTGTCAGCAGATTAGATTTGTGGAAATATTATTCTCTCTATGGTGGTATGTGGAACTTATTTTGCAGGGTCGGACACTATCCTTGTATTCAAACTCTTGCGTGGTGTATTCGGAGGAGGATCCCGCCTTGCAATGCCGAAGACAACACTGTGCACCGGACTCATCGTCATTGAAGCCTGGTTCAGGGGCTACTGAGGGAGTCCTGGATTAGGGGGTCTCCGGACAGCCGGACTATATCCTTTGGCCGGACTGTTGGACTATGAAGATACGAGATTGAAGACTTCGTCCCGTGTCCGGATGGGACTCTACTTGGTGTGGAAGGCAAGCTAGGCAATACGGATATGCATATCTCCTCCTTTGTAACCGACCTTGTGTAACCCTAGCCTCCTCCGGTGTCTATATAAACCGGAGGGTTTTAGTCCGTAAGACAACATACAATCATACCATAGGCTAGCTTCTAGGGTTTAGCCTCTCTGATCTCGTGGTAGATCAACTCTTGTACTACTCATATTATCAAGAATAATCAAGCAGGACGTAGGGTTTTACCTCCATCAAGAGGGCCCGAACCTGGGTAAAACATCGTGTCCCTGCCTCCTGTTACCATCCGCCTTAGACGCACAGTTCGGGACCCCCTACCCGAGATCCGTCGGTTTTGACACCGACACGGAGCATGATTTATTTATTGATTGTCTTCCTTATGAGTGGCGGTCGGGGACGAGCGATGGTCTTTTCCTACCAATCTATCCCCCAGGAGAATGCACGTAGTACTTTGTTTCGATAACTAATCGATTTTTGCAATAAGTATGTGAGTTCTTTATGACTAATGTTGAGTCCATGGATTATACGCACTCTCACCCTTCCACGTTTGCTAGCTTCTCTATTACCACGCACTTTTTGCCGGTATCATACACCCACCATATACCTTCCTCAAAACAGCCACCATACCTACCTATTATGGCTTTTCCATAGCCATTCCGAGATATATTGCCATGCAACTTTCCACCGTTCCGTTTGTTATGACACGCTTCATCATTGTCATATTGACACGCATGATCATGTAGTTGACATCGTATTTGTGGCAAAGCCACCGTTCATAATTTTTTCATACATGTCACTCTTGATTCATTGCATATCCCGGTACACCGCTGGAGGCATTCACATAGAGTCATATTTTGTTCTAAGTATTGAGTTGTAATTCATGAGTTGTAAGTAAAAAAGAAGTGTGATGATCATCATTATTAGAGCATTGTCCCAGTGAGGAAAGGATGATGGAGACTATGATTCCCCCACAAGTTTGGATGAGACTCCGGACGAAAAATAAAATAAAAAAAGAGAAAAGAGGCCAAAATAATAAAAAAAGAAAGAAGGCCCAAATAAAAAAGAAAAAATGAGAGAAAAAGAGAGAAGGGACAATGTTACTATCCTTTTTCCACACTTGTGCTTCAAAGTAGCACCATGATCTTCATGATAGAGAGTCTCCTATGTTGTCACTTTCATAAACTATTGGGAATTTTACATTATAGAACTTGTCTTGTATATTCCAATGATGGGTGAGGGAGTCCTAGATTAGGGGGTCCTCGGACAGCTGGACTATATCCCTTGGCCGGACTGTTGGACTATGAAGATACAAGATTGAAGACTTCGTCCCGTGTCCACGTGGGACTCTCCTTTGCGTGGAAGGCAAGCTTGGCCGTTCGGATATGTAGATCTCCTCCCTTGTAACCGACTCTGTGTAACCCTAGCCCCTTCCGGTGTCTATATAAACCGGAGGGTTTTAGTTCGTAGGACAACAACAATCATACCATAGCCTAGCTTCTAGGGTTTAGCCTCTCCGATCTCGTGGTAGATCAACTCTTGTAATACTCATATCATCAAGATCAATCAAGCAGGAAGTAGGGTATTACCTCCATCGAGATGGCCCAAACCTAGGTAAACATTGTGTCCCCCGCCTCCTATTACCATACGCCTTAGACACACAGTTCGGGACCCCCTACCCGAGATCCGCCGGTTTTGACACCGACATTGGTGCTTTCATTGAGAGTTCCACTGTGTCATCACCATAAGGCTCGATGGATCCTTCGATCATCGGCAACGATGCGATCCAGGGTGAGGTTTTTCTCCCCGGACAGATCTTTGTATCCGGCGGCTTCGCACTGCCGGCCAACTCGCTTGGCCATCTGGAGAAGATCGAAAGCTATGCCCCTAGCCATCAGGTCAGGTTTGGAAGTTTGAACTATACTACCGACATTTGTGGAGACTTGATCTTCAACAGATTCGAGCCCGCGTCAGGTGCGTCGCACAGTCATGACGGGCATGACTTAGCTCTACCGCCAGGCAGTGTTCGGGAGATCACACCTGGGCGACTCCGGCCCTTGATCTGGAGCAGAGCGCGCCGTCCGAGGACGGGTGGATAGACCCCGCCCCAGAGTCCGCACACTCAGCGGCGATAGAGCCGAATACTGACTTCACCTCCTACGAGACCTGTGTTGCCGGACCTTTGGATTCGTCCCCGGCCACGGTCTCCGAACCGCCTGCGTTCGTACCTATCAAATCTGATTGGGGGCCGATCAGGGAGTTTTCCTCCATGAATATCTTTCAGCACTCGTCCTTGGGTGATGTGCTAAATTCATTAAGGTCTCTCTCTTTGTCAGGAGGCCCTTGGCCAAACTGTGTTTGTCTCGAGTGGGAAGCGGACGACAAAGAAATTCGTTCCCCACCCACCACCCACTTAATAGCCACTGTCGACGACTTAACCGACATGCTTGATTTCGGCTCCGAAGACATTGACGGTATGGACGACGATGCGGGAGACGAACAGGAACCATCGCCTGCAGGGCGCTGGACTACCACTTCATCACATGATATATACATGGTGGATACACCCAAAGAAAATGATGACGAGGAACGGGAGGAAGCAGCGAAGGACAATTCCCCCGAGAAGCAACCTAAGCGACAGTGTAAGCGCCGCTCCAAATCCCGCCCCGGCAAAAACAACGATAACAGTGCAAGAAAGAGTAATACCCCGGTCGACCCCAAAGGAGACAATGACCACATGAACCCAGCGGTAGAGCAAGGTGAACCAGCGGATGACGAACATAGTACAGAGCCACTGCCAGGTCACGACGACCCCAAGGGTAAAACTCATCAACTTGTCTCCGGAGACATGAATAGTCCGGACGACGATGCACACATCATCCCTGAAAGACACTTGGAACAAGAGAACCTTCATAAAAGGCTCATTGAAACCATGCGGAGCCTAAAGAAGTAGAAGCAAAGGCTTAAGACCACGCAGAATACGCTCAACAGCAGATGGAATAAAGTGCTTGACACGGAAGAAAAGTACGGCGGTAATCGCCACACAAAAAGCTATCCAAAGCGCAAGCTATTGCCTGAATTCGACGATGAGGCCTTAGATCCCACTCAGCCGGAAAATAAAATGGTCGATCAACTGGACCGGCCACCCCGTGGTCGCGACAGGGAGGCTAGCGATGACATACACAAGCCAGCACACGACCTACGTGAGGACCTACACAAAAAAGCCGGTTTGACCAGGTCCATTTACGGAACTAGGAAGCGCGTTCCGGCACAGAATCATCGCCGCCCAAATGACTATACTGACAGAATAATAGTTCGGAATCAAAACCGAACAATACAACTGTCAGACACACCCAAATACAGGGGTGCCGCGCACCCCCTATGCTTCACTGACGAGGTACTGGACCATGAATTCCTAGTAGGATTCAAACCCGTGAACATAGAGTCATACGACGGAACAACAGACCTGGGGTCTGGATTGAGGACTTTATCCTTCACATCCACATGGCTCATGGAGATGATCTCCACGCCATCAAATACTTTCCCTTAAAGTTGAAAGGACCAGCTAGGCGCTGGTTGAAAAGCCTCCCCGAAAACTCAATTGGAAGTTGGGAAGAGCTCGAGGACGCTTTCAGGGCTAATTTTCAAGGGACCTATGTCCGACCTCCAGATGCAGACGATTTAAGTCACATAATTCAGCAACCCCGAGAGTCATCCCAAAAGCTTTGGAACAGATTCCTCACTAAGAAGAATCAAATTATCGATTGCCGGGACGCCTAAGCCTTAGTGGCTTTCAAACATAGTGTCTTGGACGAATGGCTTGCCAGACACCTCGGCCAGGAAAAACCAAGGACAATGGCAGCCCTAACAAGCCTTATGACCCGCTTTTGCACGGGCGAGGATAGTTGGTTGGCCCGCACCGGCACCAGTGACCCAAGCACATCCGAAGTCAGGGATGGTAATGAAAAACCATGATGCAATAAAAGCAAGCGTCGAAGCAACGAAGACAGCCCAAACAACACGGCGGTAAACGCCGGATTCAGGGGCTCTCGACCCGGTCAACGGAAAAAGCCATTGAAAGGCAGCAGAGATGGACCGTCCAGCCTAAACAAGATTCTGGATAGATTATGTCAGATTCACGGCACCTCCGATAAACCTGCAAATCACACCAACAGAGAATGCTGGGTCTTTAAGCAGGCCGGCAAGCTAATCGCCGAACACAAGGGGAGGGAGACACCAAGTGAATACGAGGATGAGCCTCACCAACAAAACACTGGGGGACAGAAAAAAAATTCCCACTAGAAGTCAAAACAGTGAACATGATTCACGTAACAAAGAGGAGGAGCACACGCGCGCTCCGAGACGTATGCACCATAGAGCCCGTTACCCCCAAGTTCAACCCTTGGTCGGCCTGCCCAATCACTTTTGATCGTAGGGGTCACCCGACTAGTATCCGGCATGGAGGATCGGCTGCCTTGGTACTAGACCCAATAATTGACGGATACCATCTCACCCAAGTCCTTATGGACGACGGCAGTAGTCTTAATTTGATATATCAAGACACAGTCCGCAAAATGGGGATAGACCCAACAAGAATCAGCCAAAGCAATACTACCTTTAAAGGAGTAGTACCAGGCCCAAAGGCCCGCTGCACGGGCTCTATATTACTAGAGGTTGTATTCGGTTTTTCCGACAACTTCCGAAGCAAAGAATTAACCTTCGGCATTGCTCCATTCCGAAGCGGCTATCAAGCACTACTCGGAAGAACAGCCTTCGCTCCTTTTAATGCAATACCGTATTACGCTTATCTTAAGCTTAAGATGCCCGGTCCACGTGGCACCATCACAGTTAGTGGTCACTCAGAGCATTCCTTACATGCGGAAGAGTGTACGGCGGCTTTCACAGCCGAACACTGAACGACCCCTCCAACCAGAATAAAGGATCGGTTGTCAAGACCGCGGACACGGCTAGATCAGTCCGGCGCACCCCTCGCTGTAATAGTTCAGATAAAACCGAGATTGGGTCGATGGATATACCCCCATAGGTGGCGCTAGGGGCTTCCCGCATGTAAAAAAGACTATAGTTCGGTTTGACCTTTCTTAGATTGAATTTCAATGGTCTATTAATAATAACCAATTTTTCCGCACGTAGGCTTTCACCTGGGTTTTTTCTCTCTTGAAGATGACAATCGTGCTACACCCTTCCAGGACACGACACAACGGAGACATATGCGCAGACGTGCAATAGGGCCCCGCTCAAAGGTTTCTTTTTAGATTAAGACCCTGTGTAAACCTTTCTCACTGTCTCTTGTTTCTTTACGCCCTCCGGATACTTAACACAATCGAGAGGGATGCTGACTGATGACCCACAAGTATAGGGGATCTATCGTAGTCCTTTCGATAAGTAAGAGTGTCGAACCCAACGACGAGCAGAAGGAAATGATAAGCAGTTTTCAGCAAGGTATTCTCTGCAAGTATTGAAATAAGTGGTAATAGATAGTTTTGTGATAAGGTAAATTGTAATGAGCAACAAGTAACAAAAGTAAATAAAGTGCAGCAAGGTGGCCCAATCCTTTTTGTAGCAAAGGACAAGCTGGAACAAACTCTTATATAGGGAAAAGCGCTCCCGAGGACACATCGGAATATCGTCAAGCTAGTTTTCATCATGTTCATATGATTCACGTTCGATACTTTGATAATTTGATATGTGGGTGGACCGGTGCTTGGGTGTTGTTCTTACTTGAACAAGCATCCCACTTATGATTAATCTCTATTGCAAGCATCCGCAACTACAACAAAAGTATTAAGGTAAACCTAACCATAGCATGAAACATGTGGATCCAAATCAGCCCCTTACGAAGCAACGCATAAACTAGGGTTTAAGCTTCTGTCACTCTAGCAACCCATCATCTACTCATTACTTCCCAATGCCTTCCTCTAGGCCCAAATAATGGTGAAGTGTTATGTAGTCGATGTTCACATAACACCACTAGAGGTTAGACAACATACATCTTATCAAAATATCAAACGAATACCAAATTCACATGACTACTAATAGCAAGACTTCTCCCTTGTCCCCAGGAACAAACGTAATTACTCACAAAGCATATTCCTGTTCATAATCAGAGGGGTAATAATATGCATATAGGATCTGAACATATGATCTTCCACCAAATAAACCAACTAGCATCAACTACAAGGAGTAATCAACACTACTAGCAACCTACTAGCACCAATCCCGGACTTTGAGACAAGAATTGGATACAAGAGATGAACTAGGGTTTGGAGATGAAGATGTTGATGGAGATTGCCCTCTCCCGATGAGAGGAGCATTGGTGATGACGATGGTGATGATTTCCCCCTCCGGGAGGGAAGTTTCCCCGGCAGAACAGCTCTGCCGGAGCTCTAGATTGGATCCGCCAAGGTTCCTCCTCGTGACGGCGGAGTCTCGTCCCGAAAAGTTCCTTCCTATTTTTTCTCATCGAAAGACTTCATATAGGAGAAGATGGACGTCGGAGAGCCACCAGGGGGCCCACGAGGTAGGGGCACGCCCTAGGAGGGGGGGCGCGCCCCCACCCTCGCGAGCAGGGTGTGGGCCCCCTGGCCTTCATCTTTGGCGAGGATTTTTTTGGAGTTGCGCAGAATAGGTCTCTAATATTTGCTCCTTTTCCAGCCCAGAATTCTAGTTGTCGGCATTCTCCCTCCTTATGTAAACCTTGTAAAATAAGAGAGAATAGCCATAAGTATTGTGACATAAAGTGAAATAATAGTCCATAATGCAATAAATATCGATATAAAAGCATGATGCAAAATGGACATATCAACTCCCCCAAGCTTAGACCTCGCTTGTCCTCAAGCGAAAAGCCGATAACAATAAATATGTCCTCATGTTTAGAGGTAGAGGCATCGATAAAAATAAGATACGAACATGAAGGCATCATGATTATTCTCATAACAGAAATATATATAGATTTTTTCATATGATTACTTATGTTCAAGTGATGATCTATTGACAATGCGAAAGTATAAATCATAAACCTTACTGGGCTCCGACAAACTATAATCTTAGTCATTGAAGCAATTGCAATTTATCATAACATCGGAAAGAGTCTATGTCAGAGCTAAAAAGCAAGTCCGCATACTCAACTATCATTTAGTCCTCCATAATTGCTAACACTCACACAATACTTGTGGTTACGGAGTTTTAATCGGACATAGAGAAAGATAGGGGCTTATAGTTTTGCCCGACAACCTTTTACCTCAAGGGTAATGTCAACAATAATGGTTCATGCTCCCCTACATCCAATTAGATATATATATCATGTTCTTTCCAACATGCTAAGCCTGCCAAAGGATAAAATGAAAAAGAAAAGGTGAAGATCACCATGACTCTTGCATAAGGTAGAAGATAATAATAAAGGATAGGCCCTTCGCAGAGGGAAGCAGAGGTTGCCATGCGCTTTTATGTTTGGTTGCATAAAATCTCAATGCGAAAGAACGTCACTTTATATTGCCCCTTCTGATATGAACCTTTATTATGTAGTCAATCGCTTTTATTACTTCCACATCACAAGATCGTATAAAGCTTATTTCTCCCTCACCAATCAATCATACATATTTAGAGCAATTTTTATTGCTTTGCACCGATGACAACTTACTTGAAGGATCTTACACAATCCATAGGTAGATATGGTGGACTCTCATGGCAAAACTGGTTTAGGGATTTTGGAAGCACAAGTAGTATTTCTACTTGGTGCTGAGAATTTGGCTAGCATGAGGGGGAAAGGCAAGCTCAACAAGTTAGAGGATCCATGACAACATACTTTATCTCAGATATAAGAAAGACACAACTCATTACGTTGTCTTCCTTGTCCAACATCAACTCTTTAGCATGTCATATTTTAATGAGTGCTCCCAATCATAAAAGATGTCAATGATAATATATCTATATGTGTAAACCTCTCTTTCCTTATTACTTCCTATTAATTGCAACAATGACCAAAGCTATGTCTGCCAACTCCCAATAACTTTTAATCATCATACTCTTTCTATGTGAAGTCATTACTCTCAATAAGATCAATATGAACTTTTTGTTTCTTTTTATTCTTTTCTTCTTTCTTTTATTCACCCAAGATCATGGCAAAATAATCAAGCCCTTTACTCAACACTAATCCTTATTATATAGCTCACAGACTCGATTACGAAGAGAGATCATCAAGCAAACTCAAAACTAGATCATGCCATAAACTTTATTCTACTAGATCAAGATACTACTAATAGGATCGAATTAAGAAAAATGATAATGATAGGAGTTGTGATTATGATACGATACCGGGGCACCTCCCCCAAGCTAGGCAGTTGCCGAGGGGAGTGCCCATACCCATGTGATTATATCTCCTTTGTCGGTGAAGAAGGTGGAGGTGTTGTAGATGATGCGGGCCTTGCGTCCATCTTCCAAGGCATAGGTTCTCCATCATAGAAAGATGATCGAGTCTCCGGGATCCTCAAATCTGCAGCCAAACTCATCCTTTTGAATTTATATTCATACTCATAGTTTTGGTTTTGTAGGTCATAGATTTGGGCTTGGAGGTGCTCGATCTTCTCATGAAGCTTGAAGATAGTCTCCCCGATGTTGTCAGCATCCAACTTGTGGTTGCTAGTGAACTCCGCGATCATCATGTGGTTAGAGTTGAGTCCATGTTCCACCATCCCATGGCACTTGAAAACTTGTTGCTCCACTGCTTCGAGCCTCGTCTCCCTGCTTCCGGTCCCCTTTGGTCCCTCTCCATCGCGGATGTGCAGCAACCCATCACACAACTCAATGGTTTGAGGGTGTCGCAGCACCTCCGCGAGGTAAGGGTTGATGACCTTCTCGAAGAACTTGTCCTTGGAGACGCTTGGGGCCGTCATGATAATCTAGATCTGTCAGAAAAACAGCTCGGAACAAGAACAGAGGAGAATTGTGTGATACGGGAGTCAAAACCTTCGGGAGGTTATATAATGAATTTTTACCGACCAAAATACGTAACGTGCAAGAAAACGGAGTCCGGAAGGCACACGAGGTGCTCATGAGGTAGGGGGGCGCACCCACCACCCTCGTGGGGCCCTCGTGTCCTTCCCGGACTGCTACTTATTTTTCTATTTTTCTAAATATTCCAAAACGGAGAAATATTGCCTTAAAAGTTGTTTTGGAGTCGGTTTACTTACCGTACCACATACCTATTCCTTTTCGGAGTCTGAAACGTTCCGGAAAGTGTCCCTTATGTATTCCTCCGGGGTTACGGTTTCAATAATATTGGTTTCAACATTTATGGGATTACCTGAGATATAATGTTTGATTCTTTGACCGTTTACCACCTTCGGATTTGTGCCCTCGGAGTTGTTGATTTTTATGGCACCGAAACGATAGACCTCCTCGATAACATAGGGGCCTTCCCATTTAGAGAGAAGGTTTCCTGCAAAAAATCTTAAACAAGAGTTGTATAGCAATACATAATCACCTACATTAAACTCATGCTTTTGTATCCTTTTGTCATGTCATCTTTTAACTTTTTCTTTAAACTACTTGGCATTTTCATAAGCCTGGGTTCTCCATTCATCAAGTGAGTTAATATCAAATAACCTCTTCTCACCGGCAAGTTTAAAATCATAGTTGAGTTCTTTAATAGCCCAATATGCCTTAAGTTCTAGTTCGAGAGGTAAGTGACATGCTTTTCCATAAACCATTTTATACGGAGACATACCCATAGGATTTTTGTATGCAGTTCTATATGCCCATAATGCATCATCAAGTTTCTTAGACCAATTCTTTCTAGACCTATTAACAGTCTTTTGCAAAATTAATTTGAGCTCTCTATTGCTCAACTCTACTTGACCACTAGACTGTGGGTGATAAGGAGATGCAATTCTATGATTAACATCATATTTAGCAAGCATTTTATGGAAGGCACCATGAATAAAGTGTGAACCACCATCAGCCATTAAATATCTAGGGACTCCAAACCTCAGAAAAAGAACTTCTTTAAGCATTTTAATAGAAGTGTTATGATCAGCACTACTAGTTGGAATAGCTTTTACCCACTTAGCAACGTAATCAACAGCAACTAAAATATGTGTGTATCCATTAGAGGTAGGAAAAGGTCCCATATAATCAAAGCCCCAAACATCAAACGGTTCAATAACAAGTGAATAATTTATAGGCATTTCTTGACGTCTACTAATATTACCAATTCTTTGACATTCATCACAAGACAAGACAAACTTACGGGCATCCTTGAAGAGAGTAGACCAATAAAAACCAGATTGCAATACCGTATGTGCATTTCTATCTCCAGCGTGGTGTCCTCCATAAGCCTCGGAATGACACTTGCATAGGATCTGTTCCTGTTCATGCTTAGGTACACAACATCTAATAACACCATCTACTCCTTCTTTATAAAGATGTGTGTCATCCCAAAAGTAATGTCTCAAGTCATAGAAAACCTTTTTTTGCTGGTATGTGAAGTTAGGTGGTATAAACTTCGCAACAATATAATTAGCATAATCAGCATACCATGGAGTACTATGAGAAGTACTTATAACATTTAATTGTTCATTAGGAAAGTTATCATTAATAGGTAGTGGGTCATCAAGAACATTCTCTAACCTAGACAAGTTGTCTGCAATGGGGTTCTCAGCTCCCTTTCTATCAACAATATGCAAATCAAATTCTTGTACCAAGAGAACCCATCTAATGAGTCTAGGTTTAGCATCTTTGTTTTCCATAAGGTACTTAATAGCAGCATGATCAGTGTGAATAGTTACTTTAGAATCAACAATATAAGGTCTGAACTTATCACAAGCAAATACAACTGCTAAAAGCTCTTTTTCAGTAGTAGCATAATTTCTTTGCGCATTGTCTAGAGTCTTACTAGCATAATGAATAACATTTAATTTCTTATCAACTCTTTGCCCTAGAACAGCACCTACAACATAATCACTAGCATCACACATAATTTCAAAGGGTAAATTCCAATCAGGTGGCTGAACAACAGGTGCAGAGACTAATGCTTTCTTAAGTATTTCAATTGCTTCTACACAATCATCATCAAAGACAAATGGTATATCTTTTTGTAATAAATTAGTCAGAGGCCGAGAGATTTTTGAGAAGTCCTTAATGAACCTCCTATAAAAACCGGCATGACCAAGGAAACTTCTTATACCTTTGATGTCCTTGGGACATGGCATCTTTTCAATAGCATCAAGCTTGGCTTTATCAACTTCAATACCTCTTTTAGAAACTTTGTGCCCCAAGATAATACCTTCATTAACCATAAAGTGGCACTTTTCCCAATTCAAGACAAGATTAGTTTCTTCACATCTCTGCAAAACTCGATCAAGATTGCTCAAGCAATCATCAAAAGAGGAACCATAGATGGAAAAGTCGTCCATGAAAACCTCACAAATCTTTTCACAAAAGTCAGAGAATATAGCCATCATGCATCTTTGAAAGGTAGCATGTGCATTACATAAACCAAAAGGCATACATCTATAAGCAAAAGTACCAAAAGGGCATGTAAAAGTAGTCTTTGATTGATCCCTAGCCGACACAGGTATTTGAGAGAAACCAGAATAACCATCTAGAAAGCAACAGTGTGTATGTTTGCATAATCTTTCTAGCATTTGATCAATAAAAGGTAAGGGGTAATGATCTTTCTTAGCAGCTTTATTTAATTTGCGAAAATCAATTACCATCCTATAACCTGTGATAATTCTTTGTGGAATCAATTCATCTTTATCATTAGGAACAACAGTAATACCTCCCTTCTTAGGGACACAATGGACAGGACTTACCCACTGACTATCAGCAACGGGATAAATTATACCTGCCTCCAGAAGCTTGAGTATTTCTTTTCTTACCACTTCTTTCATTTTAGGATTTAGATGTCGTTGAGGATCACGAACTGGTTTGGCATCTTCTTCCAAATTTATTTTATGTTGACATAGAGTGGGACTAATGCCCTTAAGATCATCCAGAGTATTTCCAATAGCAGCACGATGCTTCTTTAGAGTTTTCAATAATCTTTCTTATTCATGCTCTGAAAGGTTAGCACTAATAATAACAAGATATATCTTCTTTTCATCAAGATAAGCATATTTAAGATTATCAGTTAAAGGTTTAAGTTCAAACACGGGATCACCCTTGGGTGGAGGAGGATCCCCTAAAATTTCAACAGGCAAGTTGTGTTGCAGAATAGGTTCCTGTTTAAAGAATACTTCATCTATTTCCCTTCTTTCATTCATGAACATATCATTTTCATGGTCTAGCAAATGGTGTTCTAGAGGATCACTAGGAGGTACGGCAATAGAAGCAAGACCAATAATCTCATCCTTACTAGGTAATTCTTCCTCACGATGTTGTTTACTAAATTTAGAGAAATTAAACTCATGAACCATATCATCCAAGCCAATAGTAACAACATTCTTTTCGCAATCTATCCTAGCATTAACAGTGTATAAGAAGGGTCTACCAAATATAATGGGACAAAAGCTATCTTGCGGAGAAGTAAGAACAAGAAAATCAGCAGGATATTTAGTTTTCCCACACAAGACTTCAACATCTCTAACAATTCCCATCGCTGAAATAGTATCTCTATTGGCAAGTTTAATTGTGACATCAATATCTTCTAATTCAGCAGGTGCAATTTCATGCTTGATTTCTTTATACAAGTCATAAGGTATAACACTAGCACTAGCACCCATATCACATAAGCCATGATAACAATGATCTCCTATTTTAATAGAAATAACAGGCACGCCTACCACAGGTCTATGTTTATCTTTAGCACAAGGTTTAGCAATTCTAGCAGTTTCACCTTCGAACTGAATAACATGCCCATCAATATTATCAGACAAGAGATCTTTAACAATAGCAATATTAGGTTCTACTTTAACTTGCTCAGGAGGTGTATAAGTTCTAATATTGCTTTTACGAACAATAGTTGAAGCCTTAGCATGATCCTTTACTCTAACAGGGAAAGGTGGTTTCTCACCATAAGAATTAGGAACAATAGGATCATTATAAGTGACAGTCTTTTCTTCAACTTTAATAGGTGCAGCTACTTTTACTTCTATGGGAGGATGATATTTAAACCACTTCTCCTTAGGGAGATCAACATAAGTAGCAAAAGATTCACAGAAAGAAGCTACTATCTCAGAGTCAAGTCCATATTTAGTGCTAAACTTACGGAAAATATCGGTGTCCATAAAAGATTTAACACAATCAAACTTAGGTGCCATACCTGACTCTTTACCTTTGTCGAGGTCCCAATCTTCAGAGTTGCGTTTAATTCTATCCAATAAATTCCATCTGAAGTCAATAGTCTTCATCATAAAAGAGCCAGCACAAGAAGTATCGAGCATGGTGCGATTGTTATCAGAAAGACGAGCATATAAATTTTGAATAATCCTTTCTCTTGAGAGCTCATGATTGGGGCATGAATATAACATTGATTTAAGCCTCCCCTAAGCTTGAGCGATGCTTTCTCCTTCGCGAGACCAAAACTTATATATATAATTGCGATCACGATGAACAAGATGCATAGGGTAATACTTTTGATGAAATTCAAATTTCAATCTTTTATAGTCCCATGATCTCATATCATCACATAGCCTATACCATATCAATGTGTCTCCCTTCAAATATAAAGGGAAGAACTTCTTCTTAGCAACATCATCGGGTATACCTGCAAGCTTAAATAATCCACAAACTTCATCTACATATATTAAGTGCTCATCAGGATGCTTTGTTTCATCTCCTGTAAAAGGGTTAGCTAGCAGTTTTTCCATCATACCCGAAGGAAATTCAAAAGGAGTTTCATTTTCAATAGGTTCAGTAGGTTGAGGAGCAACTCTTTGCTCTACTGGACGGGGTGAAGATACCCTGAACAAGCCCCTCAGAGAATTACTTTCCATAGTAACAAGTGACAGTAAATTTCAGCACACTATATAAATTTTTCCTTACCAAATTCCACCTACCAAAGGCGCTACACTCCCCGGCAACGGCGCCAGAAAAGAGTCTTGTTGACCCACAAGTATAGGGGATCTATCGTAGTCCTTTCGATAAGTAAGAGTGTCGAACCCAACGAGGAGCAGAAGGAAATGATAAGCGGTTTTCAGCAAGGTATTCTCTGCAAGTACTGAAATAAGTGGTAACAGATAGTTTTGTGATAAGGTAAATTGTAACGAGCAACAAGTAACAAAAGTAAATGAAGTGCATCAAGGTGGCCCAATCCTTTTTGTAGCAAAGGACAAGCCGAAACAAACTCTTATATAAGGAAAAGCGCTCCCGAGGACACATGGGAATATCGTCAAGCTAGTTTTCATCACGTTCATATGATTCGCGTTCGATACTTTGATAATTTGATATGTGGGTGGACCGTTGCTTGGGTGTTGTTCGTACTTGAACAACCATCCCACTTATGATTAACCTCTATTGGAAGCATCCGCAACTACAACAAAAGTATTAAGGTAAACCTAACCATAGCATGAAACATGTGGATCCAAATCAGCCCCTTACGAAGCAACGCATAAACTAGGGTTTAAGCTTCTGTCACTCTAGCAACCCATCATCTACTTATTACTTCCCAATGCCTTCCTCTAGGCCCAAATAATGGTGAAGTGTTATGTAGTCGACGTTCACATAACACCACTAGAGGTTAGACAACATACATCTTATCAAAATATCAAACGAATACCAAATTCACATGACTACTAATAGCAAGACTTCTCCCTTGTCCCCAGGAACAAATGTAATTACTCACAAAGCATATTCCTGTTCATAATCAGAGGGGTAATAATATGCATATAGGATCTGAAGATATGATCTTCCACCAAATAAACCAACAAGCATCAACTACAAGGAGTAATCAACACTACTAGCAACCTACTAGCACCAATCCCGGACTTTGAGACAAGAATTGGATACAAGAGATGAACTAGGGTTTGGAGATTAGATGGTGCTAATGAAGATGTTGATGGAGATTGCCCTCTCCCGATGAGATGAGCGTTGGTGATGACGATGGTGATGATTTCCCCCTCCGGGAGGGAAGTTTCCCCGGCAAAACAGCTTTGCCGGAGCTCTAGATTGGATCCGCCAAGGTTCCGCCTCATGGTGGCGGAGTCTCGTCCCGAAAAGTTCCTTCCTAATTTTTTCTCATCGAAAGACTTCATATAGGAGAAGATGGACGTCGGAGAGCCACCAGGGGGCCCACGAGGTAGGGGGAGTGCCCCCCACCCTCGTGAGCAGGGTGTGGGCCCCCTGGCCTTCATCTTTGGCGAGGATTTTTCTTTATTTCTTTTAAGATGTTCCGTGGAGTTTCAGGACTTTTGGAGTTGCGCAGAATAGGTCTCTAATATTTGCTCCTTTTCCAGCCCAGAATTCCAGCTGCCGGCATTCTCCCTCCTTAAGTAAACCTTGTAAAATAAGAGACAATAGCTATAAGTATTGTGACATAAAGTGAAATAACAGTCCATAATGCAATAAATATCAATATAAAAGCATGATGCAAAATGGACGTATCATTGACGTTATTGGCATTTTCGTCACGTCAGACTGATGTACGTACCTGGAAATTCAGGGTTCATTATCAAGGGCTTTGCTCATCCCGGTATATGTTGTAAAGTCCGAATACCTTAGGGAGTGTTCGGCATCGCGAGTTTGGCCTTATATGCATCAGCTCCAAATCATGTCTTTGGTCAAATGTTGGGTTTGCCCGGATCCCGTGTTTTGCTACCTTATGTTCCGCTCTATCGGCTAAGGTGGCACCAGGAGAACTACTGTGATTGTGCCCTAGTTCATCTGGGTGAGCACCTTATTAGAGAAAGCTGAAAATTGACTGTCATGATAAAGTGTGAGACTGGTCAACCACTCGATGACTCAGCAGAATCTTCGCGATTTCTCCGCATTAATGGAGGACCGGTTTCCCGGTGATGTATGTACGCGCACCGTATTCGGATAATCGCGGAGGTACCAGGGGCTATATAGTAGCCCCACTGCCAAACTGCTATGGCTAAGTGAAAGTGTTAAACCAATATAGTCTGATCGCCTTGTTCGCCGCGCTATCACCTCCTTCATGGACCAAGACGTTGGATCAAGTGTGAATACATGCTTTTCCGAACACCCCCGCATTATGTGCGTGGGGGCTGAAGCCGATGACTGCAAACTTTTAGGTTATATACATACATAAAACGGCCGCACAGGAGGCATCATAATACTTTCAGGCAAAAGTATAAACATAGCCTTTATAATCCAAATAGCATTGTTTTTGCAGTTGGGATACATGTCACTCGAACATAATATTCTTCGAGCACTGAGCCTGTATTAAACGAGCGCCTTCTAGGACTTCTCCAAAATAGTGCTCAGCCAAGACCTGGCCTACGGCCGGACCCCGGTTGGCAATAGCAGTGGCATCCATCTCTGCCTAGTATGTCTTAACACGGGCAAGAGCCATCCGCGCACCCTCTATGCACACCAACCTCTTTACAGCATCGATATGAGGCACATCACCAAGGAATCGTTACACTAAACTAAAATAACTATTTGGCCTTGGTCCTTCTGGCCAAAGATGATCCACGACAGACCTCATGGCAAGCCCGGACAACCTATGGAGCTCAGCCCACTCGGCCATTTGCTCATTTAACAGAAGCGGACGCGTCGGAGCACTTAACTGCGACCAGAACAACTTTTCCACTTCATGATCTTTTTGATCTCTAAAAAATGCAGCCGCATCAGCAGCACTCATTACCAAGTCCGAATATGCATCTACAGCACTCCATAATTGACCCAAAGGGGCATACTTCGGATCTCCGAACTTTGTCCGCAACAAAAAGGGCTTCCCAGCCGTGATATCTCCGGCTTGACGGAGCTCCTCCTTCGCCGCTCTGATTTCAAAACGGGTTTCCTTGGCTGCTTCCATGACTTTCTTCAGGTCAGCCGCTCTCGCTTGGCTTTCCTTTTCAAGAAGCTCATATCGGCCGGCGGCATCTTCCACCTCATCAGCCATCTTGGCTATTTTATCTTCGCTTTTGCGATGAGGAGCCTGTTCGACTCTTAAGTCTTCTGCCGCCTTTAGGGCGGTCGCATCACTCCTCCTGGCTTGTTCCTTGGCTCGGGCAAGTTCCGCCCGAAGGGTCTCCACGGCGGCAGCTCCATCTGCAGTCACAACATATTATAGATACTAGCATCATGCTCCTCTTAATATTTGTTGACCACCCAAAAATACATACCCTGTGCCTCGTCAAGCCGCTTGTTCACAAGCGCAATGTCGGCATCTGCCGCATCAAGTTGCCGGCTCAAACCGGCAAACTCAGCAGTCCGGCCAGCCATCGGACCGTCAGCCGTCTGCACATGAAAGCCACCGGATTATTTACCTGGGACTATGATCCTCTGTTTGCTGCCCCTGGACAGCAACCAGAGTCTCAGGGATTACTATCTGTATAGAGCACACCTAACGCATGCGGTACTGTCAAAAAAATTTATATATTATTTTGCGTACCTCAAAGCCTCTTAGCAGGCTCGTAAAAGCTTCATGCAACCCACTTGTGGCGGATGAGATCCTCTCAACCACCATACTCATTAAAGTATGATGCTCCTATGAAATAGTCGCTTTCTCCAAAAGGCTCATCAGTGCGTTCGGTTGCCCACCGGACAGTCCTGAACTCTTTTTGTTGCTCTCCATAGGAGACGAATATTCCGGACCGCGGGTGGCCGAAGGGTTACCTTCTGGCCTTGGCGGATCAGGAGAAACCCTCTGTGATGACACCTCAGGGTCGTTCGTCCCAGGAGGCAAGGAGGCAGTGGGAGGAGTTTCTCTCTCCATCATCTCCGGAAGAAGATCCCCCGAAGACGAACTCTGCTGAGAAGGGATACGAGCCGGGATGCAAGATATATGTCGCGGTTATTATCCTGAAAGATAAAGCAAAATATATTTACCAAAATTACTTTGGTTCACCTACATCTCGGTGAAGGGCTGATCCCCTTGCGGGCGCTGTGCGGAAGGAACGCCCTCCGGGCCAGGGCCCCCTGGCGAGGGTTTCTTCTCTTGTTTGGAAACCCTTGTTTCCAAGTCTTCAAGAGCGGTCCTTTTCCTTCCTTGGGGAGAGGGAATTTCAGATTCTTCTCCCCGACTATCCTCCTTCATGGAGGTACTAATTCCCCCGGTTTGGGTGAGTAATGCGTGAAGCTTGCTTTCAGCTTCTTCGTCTCTTCCTTTATCTTCCACCGAGGGCACTTGATAAGGTGCGTACTCCAGCATCATGGCTAGTACAGGATCCGGCGAGCCCTCGGGAAGGGGGGCCGAACACCTGATCATATTTGCCTTTCTTACCCAGTCCTCGCCAAGAGCAATTCTTTTAGGATTATGTTATGAAAAATGAAAATACAGTGTGTTCGGTCGTGGAAATACTTACCTGGGTATCTGGACGATTACAGTTGAGACCCGCATCCTCGGTGGTGTCCGGACACTTTATTCTTGATCCGAAGAACAATCCATACGTCTCTTCGAGTGTCCCACCGAAAAACTGCTGAATAGTTCGCGGTCCTTCCAGTTGAACTCCCACATACGGAGAGATCGATGCTGGCACGGCAGGACCCGACGAACTAGCATAACTTGCATTACTTTGACGAGACCGACGTCCCTCTTGAGGAGATCTCGGATGTGACATTGCAATGTCGGCACGTCATTAACCGCCCCCCAGTCTAGCCCCTTGTTGACCCATGACACCAGTTGTGGTGGGGGGGCCGAACGGAAGGCGGGGGCAGCCACCTACTTAGTACTTCGGGGAGCTGTGATGTAAAACCACTCCCGCTGCCATAAGTTGGATATCTCCGGGAAGGAACCCTTTGGCCATGGGGCATCGACGCCTTTGCTTATTGTGGCACCTCCGCATTCTGCGTGTCGCCCATTGATCATCTTCGGCTTCACATTGAAGGTCTTGATCCATAGGCCGAAGTGTGGGGTGATGCGGAGGAAGGCCTCACATACGACGATAAATGACGAGATGTGAAGAAAGGAATCCGGAGCTAGATCGTGGAAGTCGAGCCCATAATAGAACATGAGCCCTCTGACAAAGGGATCAAGACTAAAGACTAGCCCTCGGAGGAAGTGGGAGACAAATACGACACTCTCGTTGGGTTCGGGAGTGGGGATGACCTGTCCTCGGGCAGGCAGCCTGTGCGAGATTTTGGCGGTCAGATACCTGGCCTCCCTTAGCTTCTTGATGGCCTCCTTTGTGACAGAGGAAGCCATCCACCGACCCTGAAGGTTGGATCCGGACATGATTGAAGGTCCGAAGCGCTTCACCTAAGCCTTGGGTGTTGGAACTCGGGGTGGGGGAAGGGAGGGATTGAGCGCGATAAAAAAAGGACATGCTTTGGACCTTTATAAAGAGGCGAATATCAAGCGTCCTCCGTGTGGCCGTTTGGAACTTGCCTAAAATCGAGGAGTCGTACTAACGAGCACGATTGGGTTACCACACCCGTATTGATGAGAATCCCGTGATAAGGGGACACGATATCTGCTTCGACAAGACGTGCCAATAAAACCACCTCGCAACATGTGCAGTGGATGGTTGGGAAAAATGGTTCGAATAATGACCGAGGCCAGGGCGTGATGTCACATGATGAAAAGTTGTCAGCATATTAGATTTGTGGAAATATTATACTCTCTACGGTGGTATGTGGAATTTGTTTTACAGAGCCGGACACTACCCTTGTGCTCAAAATCTTCTATGGAGTATTCGGAGGAGGAACCCGCCTTGCAATGTCAAAGACAATCTGCGCGTCGGACTCATCGTCATTGAAGCCTGGTTCAGGGGCTACTGAGGGAGTCCTGGATTAGGGGGTCCTCGGATAGTCGGACTATATCCCTTGGCCGGACTGTTGGACTATGAAGATACAAGATTGAAGACTTCGTCCCGTGTCCGGGTGGGACTCTCCTTTGCGTGGAAGGCAAGCTTGGCCGTTCGGATATGTAGATCTCCTCCCTTGTAACCGACTCTGTGTAACCCTAGCCCCCTCCGATGTCTATATAAACCGGAGGGTTTAGTCCGTAGGACGAAAACAACAATCAGAATCATAGGCTAGCTTCTACGGTTTAGCCTCTCCGATCTCGTGGTAGATCAACTCTTGTAATACTCATATCATCAAGATCAATCAAGCAGGAAGTAGGGTATTACCTCCATCGAGAGGGCCCAAACCTGGGTAAACATTGTGTCCCCCGCCTCCTGTTACCATCCAACTTAGATGCGCAGTTCGGGACCCCCTACCCGAGATCCGCCGGTTTTGAGACCGACAATGGGCTTCCTCAAATTGCCACAGGTCTTCGTGAGCAAGCAAGTTGGATGCACACCCACTTAGTTTCTTTTGTTGAGATTTCATATACTTATAGCTCTAGTGCATCCGTTGCATGGCAATCCCTACTCACTCACGTTGATATCTATTGATGGGCATCTCCATAGCCCGTTGATACGCCTAGTTGATGTGAGACTATCTTCTCCTTTTTGTCTTCTCCACAACCACCATTCTATTCCACCTATAGTGCTATGTCCATGGCTCACGCTCATATATTGCGTGAAAGTTGAAAAAGTTTGAGAACATCAAAAGTATGAAACAATTGCTTGGCTTGTCGTTGGGGTTGTGCATGATTTAATATTTTGTGTGATGAAGATATAGCATAGATAGACTATATGATTTTGTAGGTATAACTTTCTTTGGCCATGTTATTTTGAGAAGACATGATTGCTTAGTTAGTATGCTTGAAGTATTATTATTTTTATGCCAATATTAAACTTTTATCTTGAATCTTTCGGATCTGAAAATTCATGCCACAATAAAGAAAATTACATTGAGAAATATGTTAGGAAGCATTCCACATCACAAATTCTGTTTTTTATCATTTACCTACTCGAGGACGAGCAGGAATTAAGCTTGGGGATGCTTGATATGTCTCCAACGTATCTATAATTTTTTATTGTTCCATGCTATTATATATTCTGTTTTGGATGTTTAATGGGCTTATTTATACACTTTTATATTATTTTTGGGACTAACCTATTAATCGAAGGCCCAGCCCAAATTGCTGTTTTTTGCCTATTTCAGTGTTTCACAGAAAAAGAATATCAAACGGAGTCCAAACGGAATGAAACCTTCGAGAGCATGATTTTTGGAACAAATGTTATCCAGAGGACTTGGAGTGGACGTCAAGCAACCAACGAGGAAGCCATGAGGCAGGGGGCACGCCTACCCCCCTGGGCGCGCCCGCCACCCTCGCGGGCCCCTCGTGGCTCCACCGACCTACTTCTTCCTCCTATATATACCTACGTACCCTAAAAACATCAGAGGGCACCACGAAAACCTAATTCCACCACCGCAACCTTCTGTACCCGTGAGATCCCATCTTGGGGCCTTTTCCATCGCTCCGTCAGAGGGGGCATTGATCACGGAGGGCTTCTACATCAACACCATAGCCTCTCCGATGATGTGTGAGTAGTTTACCTCAGACCTTCGGGTCCATAGTTATTAGCTAGATGGCTTCTTCTCTCTCTTTTCATCTCAATACAAAGTTCTCCTCGATTCTCTTCGAGATCTATTCGATGTAATCTTCTTTTGCGGTGTGTTTGTCGAGATCCGATGAATTGTGGGCTTATGATCAAGATTATCTATGAACAATATTTGAATCTTCTCTGAATTCTTTTATGTATGATTGGTTATCTTTGCAAGTCTCTTCGAATTACCAGTTTGGTTTGGCCTACTAGATTGATCTTTCTTGCAATGGGAGAAGTGATTAGCTTCGGGATCAATCTTGCGGTGCTCGATCCCAGTGACAGTAGGGGAAACGACACATATTCTATTGTTGCCATCGAGGATAAAAAGATGGGGTTTATATCATATTGCATGAGTTCATCCCTCTACATCATGTCATCTTGCTTAAAGTGTTACTCCGTTCTTAGAACTTAATACTCTAGATGCATGCTGGATAGCGGTCGATGTGTGGAGTAATAGTAGTAGATGCAGGCAGGAGTCGGTCTACTTGTCACGGACGTGATGCCTATATACATGATCATACCTAGATATTCTCATAAATATCCTCAATTCTATCAATTGCTCAACAATAATTCATTCACCCACCGTAATACTTATGCTTTCTTGAGAAAAGCCACTAGTGAAACCTATGGCCCCCGGGTCTATTTTCCATCATACAAGTTTCCAATCTATTTTATTTTGCAATCTTTACTTTCAATTTATATCATAAAAATACCAAAAATATTTATCTTATTATTATTATCTCTATCAGATCTCACTCTTACAAGTGGCCGTGAAGGGATTGACAACCCCTTTATTGCGTTGGTTGCGAGGTTCTTATTTGTTCGTGTAGGTACGAGGTGACCCGCACGTGGTCTCCTACTGGATTGATACCTTGGTTCTCAAAAACTGAGGGAAATGCTTACGCTGCTTTGCTGCATCACCCTTTCCTCTTCAAGGGAAAACCAACGCTTTCTCAAGAGGTAGCAGCAAGGGCGAGGTGGCGGTCCGGCGAGGCGGCACCGGCGCCGGGGTCAGAGCGGTGGCGAGGCGATGACCTGCAAAAAATCTTAAATGAGAGTTGTATGGCAATACATAATCACCTACATTAAACTCACGCTTTTGTATCCTTTTGTCATGCCATCTTTTAACTTTTTCTTTAAACAACTTGGCATTTTCATAAGCCTGGGTTCTCCATTCATCAAGTGAGTTAATATCAAATAACCTCTTCTCATCAGCAAGTTTAAAATCATAGTTGAGTTCTTTAATAGCCCAATATGCCTTATGTTCTAGTTCGAGAGGTAAGTGACATGCTTTTCCATAAACCATTTTATACGGAGACATACCCATAGGATTTTTGTATGCAGTTCTATATGCCCATAATGCATCATCAAGTTTCTTAGACCAATTCTTTCTAGACCTATTAACAGTCTTTTGCAAAATTAATTTGAGCTCTCTATTGCTCAACTCTACTTGACCACTAGACTGTGGGTGATAAGGAGGTGCAATTCTATGATTAACATCATATTTAGCAAGCATTTTACGGAAGGCACCATGAATAAAGTGTGAACCACCATCAGTCATTAAATATCTAGGGACTCCAAACCTCGGAAAAATAACTTCTTTAAGCATTTTAATAGAAGTGTTATGATCAGCACTACTAGTTGGAATAGCTTCTACCCACTTAGTAACGTAATCAACAGCAACTAAAATATGTGTGTATCCATTAGAGGTAGGAAAAGGTCCCATATAATCAAAGCCCCAAACATCAAACGGTTCAATAACAAGTGAATAATTCATAGGCATTTCTTGACATCTACTAATATTACCAATTCTTTGACATTCATCACAAGACAAGACAAACTTACGGGCATCCTTGAAGAGAGTAGACCAATAAAAACCAGATTGCAATACCTTATGTGCAGTTCTATCTCCAGCGTGGTGTCCTCCATAAGCCTCGGAATGACACTTGTGTAGGATCTGTTCCTGTTCATGCTCAGGTACACAACGTCTAATAACACCGTCTACTCCTTCTTTATAAAGATGTGGGTCATCCCAAAAGTAATGTCTCAAGTCATAGAAAACCTTTTTTTGCTGGTATGTGAAGCTAGGTGGTATAAACTTAGCAACAATATAATTAGCATAATCAGCATACCATGGAGTACTACGAGAAGTACTTATAATATTTAATTGTGCATCAGGAAAGTTATCATTAATAGGTAGTGGGTCATCAAGAACATTCTCTAACCTAGACAAGTTGTCTGCAACGGGGTTCTCAGCTCCCTTTCTATCAACAATATGCAAATCAAATTCTTGTAGCAAGAGAACCCATCTAATGAGTCTAGGTTTAGCATCTTTGTTTTCCATAAGGTATTTAATAGCAGCATGATCAGTGTGAATAGTTACTTTAGAATCAACAATATAAGGTCTGAACTTATCACAAGCAAATACAACTGCTAAAAGCTCTTTTTCAGTAGTAGCATAATTTCTTTGCGCATTTTCTAGAGTCTTACTAGCATAATGAATAACATTTAATTTCTTATCAACTCTTTGCCCTAGAACAGCACCTACAGCATAATCACTAGCATCACACATAATTTCAAAGGGTAAATTCCAATCAGGTGGCTGAACAACAGGTGCAGAGACTAATGCTTTCTTAAGTATTTAAAATGCTTCTACACAATCATCATCAAAGACAAATGGTATATCTTTTTGTAATAGATTAGTCAGAGGTCGAGAGATTTTTGAGAAGTCCTTAATGAACCTCCTATAAAAACCGGCATGACCAAGGAAACTTCTTATACCTTTGATGTCCTTGGGACATGGCATCTTTTCAATAGCATCAACCTTGGCTTTATCAACTTCAATACCTCTTTCAGAAACTTTGTGCCCCAAGACAATACCTTCATTAACCATAAAGTGGCACTTTTCCCAATTCAAGACAAGATTAGTTTCTTCACATCTCTGCAAAAAATCAATCAAGATTGCTCAAGCAATCATCAAAAGAGGAACCATAGACGGAAAAGTCGTCCATGTAAACCTCACAAATCTTTTCACAAAAGTCAGAGAATATAGCCATCATGCATCTTTGAAACGTAGCATGTGCATTACATAAACCAAAAGGCATACATCTATAAGCAAAATTACCAAAAGGGCATGTAAAAGTAGTCTTTGATTGATCTCTAATCGACACAGGTATTTGAGAGAAACCAGAATAACCATCTAGAAAGCAACAATGTGTATGTTTGCATAATCTTTCTAGCATTTGATCAATAAAAGGTAAGGGGTAATGATCTTTCTTAGTAGCTTTATTTAATTTGCGGAAATCAATTACCATCCTATAACCTGTGATAATTCTTTGTGGAATCAATTCATCTTTATCATTAGGAACAACAGTAATACCTCCCTTCTTAGGGACACAATGGACAGGACTTACCCACTGACTATCAGCAACGGGATAAATTATACCTGCCTCCAGAAGCTTGAGTATTTCTTTTCTTACCACTTCTTTCATTTTAGGATTCAGACGTCGTTGAGGATCAGGAACTGGTTTGGCATCTGCTTCCAAATTTATTTTATGTTGACATAGAGTGGGACTAATGCCCTTAAGATCATCCAAAGTATATCCAATAGCAGCACGATGCTTCTTCAGAGTTTTCAATAATCTTTCTTCATTATGCTCTGAAAGTTTAGCACTAATAATAACAGGATATATCTTCTTTTCATCAAGATAAGCATATTTAATATTATCAGGCAAAGGTTTAAGTTCAAACACGGGATCACCCTTGGGTGGAGCAGGATCCCCTAAAATTTCAACAAGCAAGTTGTGTTGCAGAATAGGTTCCTGTTTAAAGAATACTTCATCTATTTCCCTTCTTTCATTCATGAACATATCATTTTCATGGTCTAGCAAATAGTGTTCTAAAGGATCACTAGGAGGTACGGCAATAGAAGCAAGACCAATAATCTCATCCTTACTAGGTAATTCTTCCTCACGATGTTGTTTACTAAATTTAGAGAAATTAAACTCATGAACCATATCATCCAAGACAATATTAACAACATTCTTTTTGCAATCTATCCTAGCATTAACAGTGTTCAAGAAGGGTCTACCAAATATAATGAGACAAAAGCTATATTGCGGAGAAGTAAGAACAAGAAAATCAGCAGGATATTTAGTTTTCCCACACAAGACTTCAACATCTCTAACAATTCCCATCGCTGAAATAGTATCTCTATTGGCAAGTTTAATTGTGGCATCAATATCTTCTAATTCAGCATGTGCAATTTCATGCTTGATTTCTTTATACAAGTCATAAGGTATAACACTAGCACTAGCACCCATATCACATAAGCCATGATAACAATGATCTCCTATTTTAATAGAAATAACATGCACGCCTACCACAGGTCTATGTTTATCTTTAGCACAAGGTTTAGCAATTCTAGCAGTTTCACCTTCGAACTGAATAACATGCCCATCAATATTATCAGACAAGAGATCTTTAACAATAGCAATATTAGGTTCTACTTTAACTTGCTCAGGAGGTGTATAAGTTTTAATATTGCTTTTACGAAAAATAGTTGAAGCCTTAGCATGATCCTTTACGCTAACAGGGAAAGGTGGTTTCTCAACATAAGAAGTAGGAACAATAGGATCATTATAAGTGATAGTCTTTTCTTCAACTTTAATAGGTGCAGCTACTTTTACTTCCATGGGAGGATGATATTTAAACCACTTCTCCTTAGGGAGATCAACATAAGTAGCAAAAGATTCACAGAAAGAAACTACTATCTCAGAGTCAAGTCCATATGTAGTGCTAAACTTACGGAAAATATCGGTGTCCATAAAAGATTTAACACAATCAAACTTAGGTGCCATACATGACTCTTTACCTTCGTCAAGGTCCCAATCTTCAGAGTTGCGTTTAATTCTATCCAATAAATTCCATCTGAATTCAATAGTCTTCATCATAAAAGAGCCAGCACAAGAAGTATCGAGCATGGTGTGATTGTTATCAGAAAGCCAAGCATATAAATTTTGAATAATCATTTCTCTTGAGAGCTCATGATTGGGGCATGAATATAACATTGATTTAAGCCTCCCCCAAGCTTGAGCGATGCTTTCTCCTTCGCGAGGCCAAAAATTATATATATATAATTGCGATCACGATGAACAAGATGCATAGGGTAATACTTTTGATGAAATTCCAATTTCAATCTTTTATAGTCCCACGATCTCATATCATCACATAGCCTATAACATATCAATGCGTCTCCCTTCAAAGATAAAGGGAAGAACTTCTTCTTAGCAACATCATCGGGTATACCTGCAAGCTTAAATAATCCACAAACTTCATCCACATATATTAAGTGCTCATCAGGATGCTTTGTTCCATCTCCTGTAAAAGGGTTAGCTAGCAGTTTTTCCATCATACCCGAAGGAAATTCAAAAGGAGTTTCATTATCAACAGGTTCAGTAGGTTGAGGAGCAACTCTTTGCTCTACTGGACGGGGTGAAGATACCCCGAACAAGCCCCTCAGAGAATTACTTTCCATAGTAACAAGTGACAGTAAATTTCAGCACACTATATAAATTTTTCATTACCAAATTCCACCTACCAAAGGCGCTACAATCCCCGGCAACGGCGCCAGAAAAGAGTCTTGATGACCCACAAGTATAGGGGATCTATCGTAGTCCTTTCAATAAGTAAGAGTGTCGAACCCAACGAGGAGCAGAAGGAAATGATAAGCGGTTTTCAGCAAGGTATTCTCTGCAAGTACTGAAATAAGTGGTAACAGATAGTTTTGTGATAAGGTAAATTGTAACGAGCAACAAGTAACAAAAGTAAATAAAGTGCATCAAGGTGGCCCAATCCTTTTTGTAGCAAAGGACAAGCCGGAACAAACTCTTATATAAGGAAAAGCGCTCCCGAGGACACATGGGAATATCGTCAAGCTAGTTTTCATCACATTCATATGATTCGCGTTCGATACTTTGATAATTTGATATGTGGGTGGACCGGTGCTTGGGTGTTGTTCGTACTTGAACAAGCATCCCACTTATGATTAACCTCTATTGCAAGCATCCGCAACTACAACAAAAGTATTAAGGTAAACCTAACCATAGCATGAAACATGTGGATCCAAATCAGCCCCTTACGAAGCAACGCATAAACTAGGGTTTAAGCTTCTGTCACTCTAGCAACCCATCATCTACTTATTACTTCCCAATGCCTTCCTCTAGGCCCAAATAATGGTGAAGTGTTATGTAGTCGACGTTCACATAACACCACTAGAGGTTAGACAACATACATCTTATCAAAATATCAAACGAATACCAAATTCACATGACTACTAATAGCAAGACTTCTCCCTTGTCCTCAGGAACAAATGTAATTACTCACAAAGCATATTCATGTTCATAATGAGAGGGGTAATAATATGCATATAGGATCTGAAGATATGATCTTCCACCAAATAAACCAACTAGCATCAACTACAAGGAGTAATCAACACTACTAGCAACCTACTAGCACCAATCCCAGACTTTGAGACAAGGATTGGATACAAGAGATGAACTAGGGTTTGGAGATGAGATGGTGCTAATGAAGATGTTGATGGAGATTGCCCTCTCCCGATGAGATGAGCGTTGGTGATGACGATGGTGATGATTTCCCCCTCCGGGAGGGAAGTTTCCCCGGCAGAACAGCTTTGCCGGAGCTCTAGATTGGATCCGCCAAGGTTCCGCCTCATGGTGGCGGAGTCTCGTCCCGAAAAGTTCCTTCCTAATTTTTTCTCATCGAAAGACTTCATATAGGAGAAGATGGACGTCGGAGAGCCACCAGGGGGCCCACGAGGTAGGGGGCGTGCCCCCCACCCTCGTGAGCAGGGTGTGGGCCCCCTGGCCTTCATCTTTGGTGAGGATTTTTCTTTATTTCTTTTAAGATATTCCGTTGAGTTTCAGGACTTTTGGAGTTGCGCAGAATAGGTCTCTAATATTTGCTCCTTTTCCAGCCCAGAATTCCAGCTGCCGGCATTCTCCCTCCTTAAGTAAACCTTGTAAAATAAGAGAGAATAGCCATAAGTATTGTGACATAAAGTGAAATAACAGTCCATAATGCAATAAATATCAATATAAAAGCATGATGCAAAATGGAAGTATCATTGACGTTATTGGCATTTTCGTCACGTCAGACTGATGCACGTACCTGGAAATTCAGGGTTCATTATCAAGGGCTTTGCTCATCCCGGTATATGTTGTAAAGTCCGAATACCTTAGGGAGTGTTCGGCGTCGCGAGTTTGGCCTTATATGCATCAGCTCCAAATCATGTCTTTGGTCAAATGTTGGGTTTGCCCGGATCCCGTGTTTTGCTACCTTATGTTCCGCTCTATCGGCTAAGGTGGCACCAGGAGAACTACTGCGATTGTGCCCTGGTTCATCTGGGTGAGCACCTTATTAGAGAAAGCTAAAAATTGACTGTCATGATAAAGTGCGAGACTGGTCAACCACTCGATGACTCAGCAGAATCTTCGCGATTCCTCCGCATTAATGGAGGACCGGTTTCCCGGTGATGTATGTACGCGCACCGTATTCGGATAATCGCGGAGGTACCAGGGGCTATATAGTAGCCCCACTACCAAACTGCTATGGCTAAGTGAAAGTGTTAAACCAATATAGTCTGATCGCCTTGTTCGCCGCGCTATCACCTCCTTCATGGACCAAGACGTTGGATCAAGTGTGAATACGCGCTTTTCCGAACACCCCCGCATTATGTGCGTGGGGGCTGAAGCCGACGACTGCAAACTTTTAGGTTATATACATACATAAAACGGCCGCACAGGAGGCATCATAATACTTTCAGGCAAAAGTATAAACATAGCCTTTATAATCCAAATAGCATTGTTTTTGCAATTGGGATACATGTCACTCGAACATAATATTCTTCGAGCACTGAGCCTGTATTAAACGAGCGCCTTCTAGGACTTCTCCAAAATAGTGCTCAGCCAAGACCTGGCCTACGGCCGGACCCCGGTTGGCAATAGCAGTGGCATCCATCTCTGCCTAGTATGTCTTAACACGGGCAAGAGCCATCCGCGCACCCTCTATGCACACCGACCTCTTTACAGCATCGATATGAGGCACATCACCAAGGAATCGTTGCACTAAACTAAAATAACTATTTGGCCTTGGTCCTTCTGGCCAAAGATGATCCACGACAGACCTCATGGCAAGCCCGGACAACCTATGGAGCTCAACCCACTCGGCCATTTGCTCATTTAACAGCAGCGGACGCGTCGGAGCACTGAACTGCGACCAGAACAACTTTTCCACTTCATGATCTTTTTCATCTCTAAAAAATGCAGCCGCATCAGCAGCACTCATTGCCAAGTCCGAATATGCATCTACAACACTCCATAATTGACCCAAAGGGGCATACTTCGGATCTCCGAACTTCGTCCGCAACAAAAAGGGCTTCCCAGCCGTGATATCTCCGGCTTGATGGAGCTCCTCCTTCGCCGCTCTGATTTCAAAACAGGTTTCCTTGGCTTCTTCCATGACTTTCTTCAGGTCAGCCGCTCTCGCTTGGCTTTCCTTTTCAAGAAGCTCATATCGGTCGGCGGCATCTTCCACCTCATCAGCCATCTTGGCTATTTTATCTTCACTTTTGCGATGAGGAGCCTGTTCGGCTCTTAAGTCTTCTGCCGCCTTTAGGGCGGTCGCATCACTCCTCCTGGCTTGTTCCTTGGCTCGGGCAAGTTCCGCCCGAAGGGTCTCCACGGCGGCAGCTCCATCTGCAGTCACAACATATTATAGATACTAGCATCATGCTCCTCTTAATATTTGTTGACCACTCGAAAATACATACCCTGTGCCTCATCAAGCCTCTTGTTCACAAGCACAATGTCAGCATCTGCCGCATCAAGTTGCCAGCTCAAACCGGCAAACTCAGCAGTCCGACCAGCCATCGGACCGTCAGCCATCTGCACATGAAAGCCACCGGATTATTTACCTGGGACTATGATCCTCTGTTTGCTGCCCCTGGACAGCAACCAGAGTCTCAGGGATTACTATCTGTATAGAGCACACCTAGCGCATGCGGTACTGTCAAAAAAATTTATATATTATTTTGCGTACCTCAAAGCCTCTTAGCAGGCTCGTAAAAGCTTCATGCAACCCACTTGTGGCGGATGAGATCCTCTCAACCACCATACTCATTAAAGTATGATGCTCCTATGAAATAGTCGCTTTCTCCAAAAGGCTCATCAGTGCGTTCGGTTGCCCACCGGACAGTCCCAAACTCTTTTTGTTGCTCTCCATAGGAGACGAATATTCCGGACCGCGGGTGGCTGAAGGGTTACCTTCTGGCCTTGGCGGATCAGGAGAAACCCTCTGTGATGACACCTCAGGGTCGTCCGTCCCAGGAGGCGGGGAGGCAGGGGGAGGAGTTTCGCTCTCCATCATTTCCGGAAGAAGATCCCCCGAAGACGAACTCTGCTAAGAAGGGATACGAGCCGGGATGCAAGATATATGTCGCAGTTATTATCCTCGAAGATAAAGCAAAATATATTTACCAAAAGTACTTTGGTTCACTTACAGCTCGGTGAAGGGCTGATCCCCTTGCGGGCGCTGTGCGGAAGGAACGCCCTCCGGACCAGGGCCCCCTGGCGAGGGTTTCTTCTCTTGTTTGGAAACCCTTGTTTCCAAGACTTCAAGAGCGGTCCTTTTCCTTCCTTGGGGAGAGGGAATTTCAGATTCTTCTCCCCGATTTTCCTCCTTCATGGAGGTACTAATTCCCCCGGTTTGGGTGAGTAATGCATGAAGCTTGCTTTCGACTTCTTCGTCTCTCCCTTTATCTTCCACCGAGGGCACTTGATAAGGTGCGTACTCCAGCATCATGGCTAGTACAGGATCCGGCGAGCCCTCGGGAAGGGGGGCCGAACACCTGATCATATTTGCCTTTCTTACCCAGTCCTCGCCAAGAGCAATTCTTTTAGGATTATGTTATGACAAATGAAAAGACAGTGTGTTCGGTCGTGGAAATACTTACCTGGGTATCTGGACGATTACAGTTGAGACCCGCATCCTCGGTGGTGTCCAGACACTTTATTCATGATCTGAAGAACAATCCATACGTCTCTTCGAGTGTCCTACCGAAAAACTGCTGAATAGTTCGCAGTCCTTCCAGTTGAACTCCCACATAAAGAGAGATCGACGCTGGCACGGCAGGACCCGACGAACTAGCATAACTTGCATTACTTTGACGAGACCGACGTCCCTCTTGAGTTGATCTCGGATGTAACTTTGCAATGTCGGCACGTCATTAACCGCCCCCCAGTCTAGCCCCTTGTTGACCCATGAAGCCAGTTGTGGTGCGGGGGGCGAACGGAAGGCGGGGGCAGCCACCTACTTAGTACTTCAGGGAGCTGTGATGTAAAACCACTCCCGCTGCCATAAGTTGGATATCTCCGGGAAGGAACCCTTTGGCCATGGGGCATCGACGCCTTTGCTTATTGTGGCACCTCCACATTCTGCGTGTCGCCCATTGATCATCTTCGGCTTCACATTGAAGGTCTTGATCCATAGGCTGAAGTGTGGGGTGATGCGGAGGAAGGCCTCACATACGACGATAAACGACGAGATGTGAAGAATGGAATCCGGAGCTAGATTGTGGAAGTCGAGCCCATAATAGAACATGAGCCCTCTGACGAAGGGATCAAGACTAAAGACTAGCCCTCGGAGGAAGTGGGAGACAAATACGACACTCTCATTGGGTTCGGGAGTGGGGATGACCTGTCCTCGGGCAGGCAGCCTGTGCGAGATTTCGGCGGTCAGATACGTGGCCTCCCTTAGCTTCTTGATGTCCTCCTCTGTGACAGAGGAAGCCATCCACCGGCCCTAAAGGTTGGATCCGGACATGATTGAAGGTCCGAAGCGCTTCGCCTGAGCCTTGGGTGTTGGAACTCGGGGTGGGGGAAGGGAGGGATTGAGCGCGATAAGAAAAGGACATGCTTTGGCCCCTTTATAAAGAGGGCGAATATCAAGCGTCCTCCGCGTGGCCGTTTGGAACTTGCCTAAAATCGAGGAGTCGTACTAACGAGCACGATTGGGTTACCACACCCGTATTGATGAGAATCCCGTGATAAGGGGACACGATATCTGCTTCGACAAGACGTGCCAATAAAACCACCTCGCAACACGTGCAGTGGATGGTTGGGAAAAATGGTTCGAATAATGACCGAGGCCAGGGCGTGATGTCACATGATGAAAAGTTGTCAGCATATTAGATTTGTGGAAATATTATACTCTCTACGGTGGTATGTGGAATTTGTTTTACAGAGCCGGACACTACCCTTGTGCTCAAAATCTTCTATGGAGTATTCGGAGGAGGAACCCGCCTTGCAATGTCAAAGACAATCTGCGCGTCGGACTCATCGTCATTGAAGCCTGGTTCAGGGGCTACTGAGGGAGTCCTGGATTAGGGGGTCCTCGGATAGTCGGACTATATCCCTTGGCCGGACTGTTGGACTATGAAGATACAAGATTGAAGACTTCGTCCCGTGTCCGGGTGGGACTCTCCTTTGCGTGGAAGGCAAGCTTGGCCGTTCGGATATGTAGATCTCCTCCCTTGTAACCGACTCTGTGTAACCCTAGCCCCCTCCGATGTCTATATAAACCGGAGGGTTTAGTCCGTAGGACGAAAACAACAATCAGAATCATAGGCTAGCTTCTACGGTTTAGCCTCTCCGATCTCGTGGTAGATCAACTCTTGTAATACTCATATCATCAAGATCAATCAAGCAGGAAGTAGGGTATTACCTCCATCGAGAGGGCCCAAACCTGGGTAAACATTGTGTCCCCCGCCTCCTGTTACCATCCACCTTAGACGCACAGTTCGGGACCCCCTACCCGAGATCCGCTGGTTTTGACACCGACAATGGGCTTCCTCAAATTGCCCTAGGTCTTCGTGAGCAAGCAAGTTGGATGCACACCCACCTAGTTTCTTTTGTTGAGATTTCATACACTTATAGCTCTAGTGCATCCGTTGCATGGCAATCCCTACTCACTCACGTTGATATCTATTGGTGGGCATCTCCATAGCCTGTTGATACGCCTAGTTGATGTGAGACTATCTTCTCCTTTTTGTCTTCTCCACAACCACCATTCTATTCCACCTATAGTGCTATGTCCATGGCTCACGCTCATATATTGCGTGAAAGTTGAAAAAGTTTGAGAACATCAAAAGTATGAAACAATTGCTTGGCTTGTCATCGGGGGTGTGCATGATTTAATATTTTGTGTGATGAAGATAGAGCATAGCCAGACTATATGATTTTGTAGGTATAACTTTCTTTGGCCATGTTATTTTGAGAAGACATGATTACTTAGTTAGTATGCTTGAAGTATTATTATTTTTATGCCAATATTAAACTTTTATCTTGAATCTTTCGGATCTGAACATTCATGCCAGAATAAAGAAAATTACATTGAGAAATATGTTAGGAAGCATTCCACATCACAAATTCTGTTTTTTATCATTTACCTATTCGAGGACGAGCAAGAATTAAGCTTGGGGATGCTTGATACGTCTCCAACGTATCTATAATTTTTTTATTATTCCATGCTATTATATATTCTGTTTTGGATGTTTAATGGGCTTATTTATACACTTTTATATTATTTTTGGGACTAACCTATTAACCGGAGGCCTAGCCCAAATTGCTGTTCTTTTGCCTATTTCAGTGTTTCGCAGAAAAAGAATATCAAACGGAGTCCAAACGGAATGAAACCTTCGAGAGCATGATTTTTGGAACAAATGTGATCCAGAGGACTTGGAGTGGACGTCAAGCAACCAATGAGGAAGCCATGAGGCAGAGGGCGCGCCTACCCCCCCTGGGCGCGCCCTCCACCCTCGCGGGCCCCTCGTGGCTCCACCGACCTACTTCTTCCTCCTATATATACCTACGTACCCTAAAAACATTAGAGGGCCCCACAAAAACCTAATTCCACCGCCGCAACCTTCTGTACCCGTGAGATCCCATCTTGGGGCCTTTTTCATCGCTCCGTCAGAGGGGGCATTGATCACGGAGGGCTTCTACATCAACACCATAGCCTCTTCGATGATGTGTGAGTAGTTTACCTCAGACCTTCGGGTCCATAGTTATTAGCTAGATGGCTTCTTCTCTCTCTTTCAATCTCAATACGAAGTTCTCCTCGATTCTCTTCGAGATCTATTTGGTGTAGTCTTGTTTTGCGGTGCGTTTGTCGAGATCCGATGAATTGTGGGCTTATGATCAAGATTATCTATGAACAATATTTGAATCTTCTCTGAATTCTTTTATGTATGATTGGTTATCTTTGCAAGTCTCTTTGAATTATCAGTTTGGTTTGGCCTACTAGATTTATCTTTCTTGCAATGGGAGAAGTGCTTAGCTTCGGGTTCAATCTTGCGGTGCTCGATCCCAGTGATAGTAGGGGAAACGACACATATTGTATTGTTGCCATCGAGGATAAAAAGATGGGGTTTATATCATATTGCATGAGTTCATCCCTCTACATCATGTCATCTTGCTTAAAGTGTTACTCCGTTCTTAGAACTTAATACTCTAGATGCATGCTGGATAGCGGTCGATGTGTGGAGTAATAGTAGTAGATGCAGGCAGGAGTCGGTCTACTTGTCACGGACGTGATGCCTATATACAAGATCATACCTAGATATTCTCATAAATATCCTCAATTCTATCAATTGCTCGACAGTAATTCATTCACCCACCGTAATACTTATGCTTTCTTGAGAAAAGCCACTAGTGAAACCTATGGCCCCCGGGTCTATTTTCCATCATACAAGTTTCCAATCTATTTTATTTTGCAATCTTTACTTTCAATTTATATCATAAAAATACCAAAAATATTTATCTTATTATTATTATCTCTATCAGATCTCACTCTTACAAGTGGCCGTGAAGGGATTGACAACCCCTTTATCGCGTAGGTTGCGAGGTTCTTATTTATTTGTGTAGGTACGAGGTGACTCGCACGTGATCTCCTACTGGATTGATACCTTGCTTCTCAAAAACTGAGGGAAATACTTACGCTGCTTTGCTACATCACCCTTTCCTCTTCAAGGGAAAATCAACGCTTGCTCAAGAGGTAGCAGCAAGGGCGAGGTGGCGGTCCGGCGAGGCGGCACCGGCGCCGGGGGTCAGAGCGGTGGCGAGGCGATGACCTCAATGCCCCACTCCCATCTGGATCGAGGGGGGAGGCAGAGGGGGAGTGAGATGATGAGAAGGGAGTGGGGGGTGTGCGCTAGGGTTTGGGTGTGGGAGTGGGGTTATCTAGCCGGGGTGGGCCGGCTGGGCTGTGTGGGTGGCCAGCTGGGCCAAGAGGCCCGGTGGGGGTCTTTTGTTTTTTGTTTGTTTGTCTTGTTTTTGCTTTTATTTATTTTCCTTTTTTGTTATATTTTATTTTCTATTTATTATAGTTTTTTGAAAATAATAAATTAGTTCCTAAAATAGTATTACTACATATTCTAATGGCATAATAACTTGGGCACCACAAACAAAATAGTTTAGCATTTTATATATTATAAAAGGCATTTAATTATTGGTTTTAGGACATCTAAATATTTTATAAAAATGTGGATTCTTCACCATAATTACCTATGCATTATTTGTCACCTCTCGAACATTTTAGTTTTAATGTTTGAAAACTTTTGATGTTTACCTTTATTTTAAATTTGAAATTTGAACTGGGTTTCGAACCGACGTGAGTTTATCAACATTAACCAAGGTGACGTGGCATCATCAATGTGGGATTACTCTAGCTTAATTATCGGGGCATCACAGAAAGTTGCACCTTTTACCATAAAGAGCTACCAATTTTGAGGCACACATTTTTGCAATATACAATCTTTCTTTAGCTTGGGGCACCACATGATTCTATATGTATCCCCGTTGTAATCACTTTCGATCAATAAAGCACAAGGCAGAATCCCTAGAAAACATATTATAAGTATGTTTTCTCTTTTCTCTTTTCCTCCTCCGATGTGGTACTAACTTTTTAAGCAACAAATCATGCTTCAATGTAGGCTCCACCACGCATCAAACGGACAAGCATGAGTTGTACATCATAGATACAAAATGTGGGAAAACCATTATACTTCCTCAATGGAAGCGGCGTTTTAGCTCTTGGGTGCATCTTCACGTGTCGGGTGAACAGTAAAATCGTTAAGGATAGTAAACAAATTCAAAAAATCTGATTTTTATTGTGATGTGAGATACTCATGTGAATGAAGTGTGTGCCGAATTTCATGGAGTTTGGACATTTCAGTAGCTCTCAGCAAAAAAGATAAATTTTAGGCCCGTGAGAAACTTTTGAAAACGCTGTTTGGAGCTCATTTTGTCTTTTTTTGCCACGAGCTCCTAGAATGTCATTTAGCCATGAAATTTGCACACATGTTGCACGATTCAGTTTTTGCATAAAAACATATTTTCTTGAATTTTTCTGCTTTTTATTATTTCATTGTTCACCAGGCGCCGATGAGCCCGGGCACCGAATTGAATATACATTCCCGAGTTCTCTTTTTTACTATGCATATTATTTTTTCTTAGGTGAAAATTTCTGAAATTTGACCAAGTTTATATGAAGAAGTGTTAACATCCATAATACCAAACCAAATGTCATTAGATCCATCATAGAGTATAATTTCATATTGTATTTAACTATTTATTACGTAGTGTGGATGCTAATATTTTTTGATAATTTTACAAAGTTTTGCTTAAGACGAACCCAATAACCGTAGTAAAAAGGAACATAGGGAGTACTAGCTAATAAGCCGCATCTTGTTGTGCAAATTTATAGTAATAAATTTGTTGAAAACGCTCAACGGAGACCGAGCTCCATGGAGGCCTTAATTTGAGGACATCAAAATTCAAAAAAAATTAGTTAAAAAAATTCTGAAAACAAATACACACACACACCTAGATACATAATGTACGTTTGCAAATTTTCAGGTCAAAATATGTTAAAATGGGAGCTAAACAAAAAAGACAAATCTGAGGCTTTTTAGCATATGTACTACTCAAAGTCAATGATTTTTTGTGCATCTCGCAATTCAAGGTATTTCATCCTGAAATTTTTCACACATCCACATTACATCCTTGCATACATGTGTATTTACTTTCTGATTTTTTAGCGCCCCGGACACACCAACCGATGGTCGTTACTCTTGGCGGGATCTAGACTGGCCCCACAGATCAATACTAGTTTTTTCTGCGCACTTTGTGCTCACTCGTGCGCACCCGAGAGCAACTTTCCGGTCGGTCACCCATCCTGAAACTACTCCAAGCTGAGCACGCTTAACTCTGGAGTTCTTTCCGAATGGGCTCCCAGAAAAGAAGGAATTCCTTATTGATATGAGTAGTCTATCATCCCTAATAAGCCAGGCTATCACATACACCTCCACTTAGAGGAACCGACGTCCTCGTCGAGCCACAGGAACGTTCCCTCTTGGCATATACGTTTGTGCTTCCAGTCCGACACATGTGCCATGTCATGTGCCACGACGGGTCATAAACGTCATGCACAACATGGCCGTGCATCTGTCCGCAAACATCCGTGTAACCGCGAGGGTCGGCTCTGATACCAACTTATAACGCCCCGGACACACCCGCCGATGATCGTTACTCCTGACAGGATCTAGACTGGCCCTATGGATCAATACTAGTCTTTTCTGCGCACTTTGTCCTCACTCGTGCGCATCCGGGAGCAACTTCATGGTCGGTCACCCATCCTGAAACTACTCCAAGCTGAGCACGCTTAACTCTGGAGTTCTTTCCGAATGGGCTCCCAGAAAAGAAGGAATTCCTTATTGATATGAGTAGTCTATCATCCCTAATAAGCCAGGCTATCACATAGTGGACGGTGACCTTCTGCCTTTAGGGGAATGATTTGTTGTTGGGAAAGAAATGATGATGGCGATGGCTTATTAGCTATTCTATGATATACCTAATGATGTGGAGACCAGATGAGACATGTGGTGACGTGGAATATGTGAACGTTGAAAGAAATAAAAATAGAAATATATAGTTATAATGAAAATGTGAAAAGGAAGAGAAAGGAGCACCAACAACAGTGCCTTATTTCTAAAGAAAAGATACTCAATGGGCATCTTAGACCTGTTAAATATCAAGAAAAACAATAGCCAATATAATGGCAGATGGCTAGACGTAGAATGACCAGTAAAAAATAAAAATGACATTGATTGTAACAGCCTGCTAGAGATCAAAAATTAAACTGAACCAACAGTAGATGCAAGGGAAACTCTGAACATCCTTCCCATACTAGGCTTTGGAGGTCGAAATGGTCACTTGCCTCTTGAGACGAGATATAGAAATCGTTGAAGCACACATTGATTGGGCGTCACCATTAGCAATGCAGACTTGCAATTCAATGCCACCAATTCAGAGGGGAGGAGAAATTGGACCAAAAGAACACTAAAAAAGATGTCGTAGCCGCTACACCAATAGCTAAAGACACATCAACTGCCAAGATTTGAATGGAGTCAACAGATCTGGGGACAAAGACTCTTATAGGCTCTTCACGGTGCCAGATCGGACTTTGTCGAGGTAGAAAAAGGATGGAGAGATCTTATTCCAACACATCATTGCCCCATCATCTCGTCGACGTCCTCAGGAAAAAAACATAAGAAAAAGAAAATGAGATGGAAGGGTCCCCTCTTTTCTTGCTGCCAACGAGGTCGCCGGATGGAGAAAAGGAGAGGGATAGAGGCATCAACACGTTGAAGTGTGGCCGCAAGACGAGAAAAGTTTTCCCCCTAGGGTTTCGTTATCCTCTGGCGGCGCCTCCGTCGAGAGTCTATTTATGCCTTTTCCGCCGATCATCCCCACCCGTTCTCCGCCCCTACCTCGGATCTGATCCCTGGGAGGCCGCGCGTGGAAGGTTAAGGTGGGTTTTGAATTTTGGAGCCTCGCCCATCTAGGGTTAGGGTTTTGCGATCGGGGTCATCATGGCGACGCAGGAGGAACCAGGCAGAACCCGCTGGGGGAAGGAGCCTGTGGAAGAACTCCTGAGTCGTTTGGAGCTTCAAGAAGACGAGGAGGGACAATTTGTCCGGGAAGATGAGTTCAAGGAGGAAAATATAGAGGCCAAGTGGCTTGCGGTCGCGAAGGTGCACACTGATAAGGGGTTCAGCCCGTCTGCCCTATATGCAGATATGAGATCGGCGTGGAATCCAGCCAGGGAGGTCTGCTGGCACAGGGTTGATGACAACCTGTTCACGGTGCGGTTCGGATGTCTGGGGACTAGAACATGGCAATACATAAGGGGCCATGGCTGTTTAGGAACCAGGGAGTTCTGATAGAGGAATATGATGGGTTCACGAAGCCGGAATCGGTGGTGCTGGATAAGCTTGTGGTATGGGCAAGGATATTGAAACTGTCGGATAACTACTTGTTTCCTGCAGCAATCAAAGTATGTGTCGGAGAATGGGCAGGGTGTTAGAGGTTCAAACAACTCTACCTGCTGGCTTTGTAGGGGAGTTCATGAGGGTCAGAGTTGAGCTTACAGTTTCTAAGAAGCTCATCAAATTTGTTTCAATTACAAAGAATGGGCAAAAAGATTTCTACCAAGTTCAACATGAGAAACTACCCGATTATTGTGGCAACTGTGGTCTAATGGGACATTGATATGAGGAGTGTGGCACTAGGGAACATGATGTATCCAAGCTGGAGTGGGGTGATTTACTTTTGGTTGACGGAGGAAGAGGCCGAGGTAGAGGTCGCGGTGTAGGGAGGAATCCTAGATGCGAGAGAGGTGAAAGAGGGAGGGATGAACCACCTTTTGGCCCTGGACGTGGCCGAGGAGCCCCTCCTTTTGCTTCAGCGGGGAGGGATACAATGCAGAGTTGGCATCATAATGCGTTGTACAATCCGGTGACCACTGATATGGAACCGGGGCAAGGGTCAGGATAGGAGACGGAGGACCAAGACATGCGCCAGGTTCAAGTTCTGGGAAAGCGGACATCAGTTGATACACAACAGGCACTGTCGGGTGGGTCTAACACTTTGGCCTTGGTCCCAAGTATAGCTAAGACATCAAATGTGGCAGCAATAGTTGATCAGTTTGAAGGAGAAACAATGCCAGGGATTACTTTGGAGGCTGCAAGCACGCCTCAGAAGAATGCAAACAGAAAGAAGTATAAAGGAGTTGATGGAGAAGCAATAGACAGTTCGGCAGGGCAGCAAACCAATGAGATATCGGCATCCTCCCGAGAGGGGGATGACCGGACACAATGAGAATATTATCGTGGAACTGTCAGGGTCTTGGGAATGCCCCGACAGTGCGTGCCCTGCTGGATGTCCAGCGAAGATGTTCCCCTGACGTGGTGTTTTTGTCGGAGACCCACCTTGACAGCTATCTGGCAGAATGTTTAAGGAGGAGGATGAAGATGGACCAGAAACTTGTGTGCACGAGTAATGGTAGAAGTGGTGGTTTAGTTCTTTTTTGGAATAATCATATCAATGTACGTAGGCTTGCTCTAGATGCTATGTTCATTGATGTAATAATTGAGGATAATAATAACAATCCGGTTTGGCGTTTGACGGGGATGTATGGTGAGTTTAGATGGGTGAATAAGCATCTCACCTGGTCACGTATGCAGCAACTTCACCAGAGTCAGAATTTGCCATGGCTCTTGATTGGCGACCTCAATGAAATCCAGTTTCTTCATGAGAAGGAGGGAGGCAATCCACATCCGGCACAATATATGCAGGCTTTCCAAGAAGCAATTGATGACTGTGGATTACATGATATGGGCTTCCTCGGAGACCCGTTCACATGGACACGTGGAAGAATAAGGGAAAACTAGACAGAGGCCTGGTGAATGATGCATGGGCGAGCTTGTTTACTAATGCGGCATTGCAGAACTTGGAATTTAACCACTCTGACCACAGACCTCTTCTTGTGGATACAGAGTTCTATGCACATCCAACAGCCGGCCAGAATAACGTACAAGTGAAAAGTTTCGAGGCATGCTGGTTGAGGGAGAGGAGTTTTGAGGAGACGGTGACGGCGGCATGGAATGATGTTACAGCCGATCTAGCTGTGACTAATATTTATGACAAGCTGAATAAGATGCATAACAAGTTCCACGACTGGGACCAAAGAGTTTTCAAGAAGCCAAAAAAGTGTCTGCGTAAAGCACAGCGAGATCTTGAGAGAGTTATGGTGGGGCCTATGGATGATGAGAATGAAGAAAAGAGAAGAGAATTATCTGAACTAATCGAGTATTTGCTGGAATTGGAAGAGATCCAAGTGAGGCAACAGTCCAGAGCAACTTGGCTAAAAGTTGCCGACCATAACACTGCTTTTTTCCAGGCTTTCACTTCGGCAATGTTGGATGTGGGGTTCCGGCAAACCCTGAAGGTTCGAACACTGAGTGCGCGTGAAGTCTTTTCCTCCCACCGATCTACTCCCTAAGCTCACTAAGATCTCGTGGATGAACTCGATGAACTCGCAACACAGAAAGACACCAGATTTATACTGGTTCGGGCCACCGTTGTGGTGTAATACCATACTCCAGTATGGTGGTGGTGGATTGCCTCTAGGGCTGATGATGAACAGTACAAGGGAAGAACAGCCTCCTGAGGTTGAGGTGTTCTTGAGCTTGGTGAGCTTGTGTGTGTGGATGGTCTGAATGATCCATCCCTTGCTAAGGTGGTGGCTAGTCTTATTTATATTGGCCCTGGTCCTCTTCCCAAATATCGAGCGAGAAGGGAGCCAACAATGGCGGGCCAATTTGAAGGGGGGCAGCTAGTACAAGCTATCCTGACAAAGGTGGTCTTCGCCTGCCAAAAGCTCTGGTGGTGACGCCGTCTTGGGCTCCACGATGACCTCCATCTTGCCGTCCTCCTGGTCCTGGTCTCGTTGCACCAATATAGCAACCTTTGCATGATGCATCGGTACTCTTCGCCTGCGCTGGCCTGCTTAGCACCAAAGAGGAAACAAGGACGCTGTGCGCGCTGGCGCCCGCCTGGTGTCGTGCGTCATGGCTCACGTCACGAGGGTCTCGTGAGGTTTGTCCTGCCTTGATATCTCTGCTCCTCGTGAGCCTGCCTAGCTAGGCTACTCCCGAGGAGGTCTTGCATCGTCTGCCTCGTGAGGCTTGGACCCTCGCGAGGGTCTTGGATATTTTGTTGGTGAAGATGGGCCATACGGCCTGCTGGCTTGGTCACGGCGTGGGCCGCAGGCAGGCAAGTCTGGGGACCCCCGTTCCCAGGACGCCGACAGTAGCCCCCGGGCCCAAGGTGCGCTCGGGCTTGGCTTCGCAGCGAAGCCAAGGGCCTAGTACAGAGCGACGTGGGCCCCCAAAGCATGCGGCCTCGATTGACGCGTGGTGGATGATTGGACATGGGCGCCTCCGCTTCCCCATGTTGCCTCGGCAACTGCTCGACTTGTCAAGTCCCTGCGACATGCAAGCAAAACCATCATTACCTGCGATCGTGGGAGACGCCGGTTGGCCTTCCCTTGCTATAAATGGTGAGGGGGGCGGAGCCCCCGTTGCCCATCTCTTCCTTGCTTGCTCCTTCCTCCTTGCTCCATCACTTGCAGTGACACCCATGGCACCATGAAGGAAGTTCTCTGTTGTCGAGAAGGGGAAAGCCCCTCGTGAGGGACCCGGCTCCTTGGCGCCCAAGCGCGGCTGCGGCCGCCCGCGTAAACATGTCGCGACCCCCATCATGGCCCATTGTCGAGACAGCATCACGGCACGCGGAGTGGGTCACCCTAGCCATGGCGGTCTAGTTGATGAGGGGAGGCGTGCCATGGTGGTGTGGCCTCCTCATCTGCGCTTCCACACGGCGGAGGTGTCGCCGGAGTTCGTCGTCTGGTCAGAGAACCCGGCTGGCAACTGGCTCCAACTCCTGCGCTTCTTCGCCGGTGAACTGCCGGCCTCTGGTCCAAGCAGACTCTGGCTGCAGGCAGATGGCTGCTGTAGCAAGGCCTCTTGGGTTGCGGTCGAGATTTCCGCTATGGGCAACATAGCCCTGGCCCGCGGCTGGCAAACATTCGCTCGCGCGCGCGGCCTGGGCAGGCGGTGCACCCTCCACTTCAGGTATGATGGTGGGTCGACCCTTTATGTGAGGGTGTTTGGGGAAGATGGTCGCCGCGCCGGGTGCTACCCCAAGGCGAACGATGATGAGGAGGTACTCGGCCTTGGGGACGGTCGCGACGAGGACGAGGGTGAGCCCGCCCTCGTCGGCGATCGTGTCTCGTCCAGCTACGATGGCTCTTCCTCCGGCTACAGCTCCAGCAGTGGCGGCTGTGCCCAGCCGCCACGCCGCCGCACCCGTCTTAAAGGCGGCGGTGGGTCATCTCATCACTGCACCTCTGTGAAGCGTGAGGGAGGATCTAGCTAGGCTCGGGGTAGTGCTAGGTGCCTGTCCTCGTGGATCGCTGCAACACTACTTTTGTTTTGCTCTTTTCCTGCATCAAGAATGAAACCAGCATGGGCCCGGGGGGCGTGTATCGAACTATGGTTCCTTGGATATATCAGTATGTGTTCTGTTCTCGTGTTGTGTCATTATTTTGCGCAAAGATAACTTAACCTGGTATACTCAGGACGTCCTCTTCCTCGTGAAGCGTTTATTCCTCGCATTCATCTTGCCTCGGTGGCCTGCATTCGCTCACGAACTGCGAAAAACTTGTTAGGAAGTGCGTTAAAAGATTTGCCGTTCATCCTGGCCTCGACCTGGCACTTTGTGTCGCGGTACCCGAGGGACATAGACTGGGAGAGGTGCACTAGTTTCTGGGCTCGAACGAGGGTAGCTTGCGAGAAGGCAGAAAGAAGGAACAATGCTCGCGAGGGCGCCTGCCTAGCCCCCTCGTGAGGCATGCGAGATAGAGAGAACACGAGAAAATTTGAGCCGGAAAAAACGCAGTGAGAGGCGAGGGAATCAAATCGGCAAGGAATGCCAAAGGCAAACTTTGATTGAGGAAAAGCGAGTCAACTACGCAAAGCAAATGAAAAGTCGCGCCTGGCACCTAATCTAGTCTTCAAGTCTTCTCACCAGCGAGGAGCTAAGTGTTGTCCACTAGGCGTGGGAGGGAGCCCCGGGGCCTGAGGCTGGCGCTCCTGAGACTCCGGGGCGTGTACAGCCCCACTCATTATTACATGAGAGTGTCACGGGCGGCGATTCTTCACAGGCACCGGGCCTTCTTCAGAGGCTCTGGGCCTTTCTTCTCAGGCTCTGGGCCTTGCTTCTCGGGCTCTGGGCTTTGCTTCATGGATAGAACTTCCAGAGATGCTGGATGTTCCAGGCGTTCTGGATAGGTATCACGTCCTGCGTCTCCAGGCGCGCTGCACTCGGCCTGGAGACTTGGACGACCCTGAACGGGCCCTCCCACATGGGCGAAAGCTTGTGCAGCCCTTCCCTGGAGAGGACCCGCCTCAGGACGAGGTCGCCCACCTCGAGCGTCCTGGAGCAGATGTTGCGGCAGTGGTATCGCTGCAACGCTTGTTGGTACCTTGCTGCCCTCAATGCGGCTTCGCGACGGCGTTCCTCCCCCGGCACAAGATCCACCCCCCGCATGGCGTCCTGCTGCGTTTCATCGAACGCTAGGACCCATGCGGAGCGATGCTTAACCTCGTGAGGAAGGACTGCTTCAGCTCCATAGACGAGGAAGAATGGAGTCTCGCCCATTGGCTTGGTGGCGGTGGTTCGGATGGACCACAACACGGACTGGAGCTCGTCGAGACAGCCCCTGCCGCATGCCTCCAGCTTCTTCTTGAAAGTCCTGGTCTTGAGGCCCCTCAGGACCTCCGCGTTAGCGTGCTCGTCCTGGCCGTTACTCCTGGGGTGGGCCACCGAAGCGTAGCAGATCTGCGTTCCAAGGTTAGCACAGTAGGTTTTGAAGAGGTTGCTAGTAAACTGCGAACTGTTATCTGTGATGATGCGGTTGGGGACCCCGAAGCAGCTCACGAGGCCCTTGATGAACTTGACAGCAGAGCCGGCTGGAATGGTACAGACGGCTTCCACCTCCGCCCACTTGGTGAACTTGTCGATGGCGACATAGAGATAGAGGTAGCCCCCTGGAGCCCGGGGAAATGGGCCTAGGATGTCCAGCCCCCAGACCGCAAACGGCCATGTGAGCGGGATGGTTTGGAGGCCCTGAGCAGGCTGATGGATTTGCTTGGCGTGGAATTGGCAAGCTTCACAGGCCTTCACCAGCTTGGTCGCGTCGTTGAGTGTTGTAGGCCAATAGAACCCACTGCGGAACACCTTGCCGATGAGGGTCCGTGACGATGAGTGATGCCCGCAATCACCGCCGTGTATGTCAATCAGCAACTCCCTTCCTTGATCACTGGAGATGCAGCACAGCGTGACATCGTTCGGTCGTTTCCTGTATAACTCGCCGTCTTGGATATAGTATGCTATGGCCTGCCGGGCCACGCGCTCCGCATCCTCTTCCTTCTCCGGCAGCGTCCCGTGCATCAGGTACTCCTTGAATTCCTTGATGCAGCACTCCTCCTGGGGCTCGAGCGCCAAGAGCAGCCGAGCTCCTGAGGTCAGGCCACAGGTTGGGGCTCCCGTGGCCGGGGGCTGTGGGAGTTCCTCCCGAGGCTGAGTCATGCTTGAAAGAGGTGGCGAAGCTGATGGCTTGAAGAGCTGCTCTTCGAAGACACCGAGCTCTTGCGATTGCCTCTTGGATGATCTCCTGGCGATGTCGTCGGCTTCCTTGTTGGTGCCCCAGGGCACGTGGTGCAGCTCCAGGCCCGAGAACTGCTTTTCCATCTTGCGCACCTCCGCGAGGTAGGCCTCCATGTGCTCGTCCTTCGGCTCGTACACCTTGTTGGAAAAGTTGACGAGGAGCTGCGAATCGCCTTTGACGGTGAGGCGCTTCACCCCTAGAGCCGCCGCAGCCCTCAGGCCCGCTATGAGGCCTTCGTATTCTGCGATGTTGTTGGAGACCTTCTCGCCGTGCTGAAAACAGAGTTGCACGGCGTAGTAGAGCTTGTCCTGAGTGGGCAAGATGAGCACTACTCCAGCCCCCGCGCCCTGATGTGCGAAGGCGCCATCGAAATACATGACCCAGCCGTCGGGTGCCTCGCTTCCTGGGGAGGTGGACCGGTCTTCTCCTTCCTCAAGAGCCGGGGCATCTGTCCATTCTGCCACAAAATCGGCGAGCACGGCTCCCTTGATGACCCTGGTAGTGCTGAACTCCAACTGGAATGCTTGCAACTAGATGTTCCACTCAGCAACCCTTCCGGCGAGTTAGGGCTCCTGAGCACCCTCTCCAATGGGTAGGCTGAGACGACCTTGATGGGGTGGCTCTGGAAGTAGTGACGTAGCTTGGACAAGGCCACCAAAAGTGCGAGCAGGAGCTTTTGCGGCATGGGGTAGCGCACCCTCGCGTCCCGCTGTACGGTGCTGACGAAGTACACCGGGTGCTCGACGAGGGCTGGCACACTGTCGAGGCTTAGGTCCCACGGATATTGTGGCATATCCTGAGGTGGCAGGTTTCCCGAGACCCTCCCGTCCTCAAGAGCTTCTGCGTTGTTGCCCTGTTGAGCTTGGTCTTCCGCCGCTGATGGCTTTGACGCGCCTTCCTGACCCCGCGCTGCATTAGCTCTGGCTTGGCGCGGCACACCCTTGTCTTGGCGCTCCTGCCGAACTGCCACCAGTGCCGCGCTGGCGGAGTATGGGGTGGCGGCAAGGTAGAGCACCAGAGGCTCGAGAGTCCGCGGTGCCACCATCACTGGGGGGCTGGTGAGGTATTTCTTGAGGTCTTGGAAGGCCCGGTCGGCCTCCGGGGTCCACTTGAACGGGCCCTTCTTCTTCATGAGCTTAAGGAAGGGTAAGGCGCGCTCGCCTAGCTTGGAGATGAAGCGCCCTAACGCGGTCGCCCACCCTGCTAGTTTCTGCATTTCCTTGAGGGTCTGTGGTGGGCTCATGTCTTCGATGGCCTTGATCTTCTCCGGGTTCGCCTCGATCCCTCTGTGGGATACGAGGAACCCCAGTAGCTTGCCGGAGGGGACGCCAAACACGCACTTCTCCGGGTTAAGCCTCAAGTTCACTTGGCGAAAGCTCTCGAAGGTCTCCGCCAAGTCTTGAATCAATGTCCACGCCTCGCGAGATTTGACCACTATGTCATCAACGTAGGCCTCTGTGTTTCTGCCAAGCTGCCGCCTCAAGGCGGTTTGCATCAACCGTTGAAAGGTTGCGCCCGTGTTGCGTAGCCCGAAGGGCATGCAGGTGTAGCAGTACACCCTGCATGCCTTTCTTCGGTACTATGACGGGGTTCGCCAGCCATTCGGGGTATCGAACTTCTCGGATGGTACCCGCCGCCTCTAGCTTGCATGACTCTTGGACGATGAAGGCCTGCTTCTTAGTGGACTGTCATCTTGCTCGCTGCTTCACGGGGCGTATGTTGGGTCACACCCTTAGATGATGCTGGATTACCTCTCTCGGGACCCCTACCAGCTGATTGGGCTCCCACGCGAATATCTCCTTGTTCACGCGTAAAAATCTCACCAAAGCTTCTTCTTGTCCCGGGTCAAGGCCGTTCCCTATGGTGAAGGTGGCTCTTGAGGACCCGTCCTCGTCGACCGGCACCTGCTTGGTCTCCGCCTTGTCTTGAGTAAACATCTGCCTCTTCTTGGTGGGCGCGGTTTCCTTGGCCTCGGTTGTACCGACGCCGGTTGGCTGTGCTGCTGCCGCGGTCTTGAATGCGAGCCTGAGCGCCGCCATGGCTTCCTTAGCGTCCCCCTGGATGGTGAGGACGCCCTTGCTCCCTAGCATCTTCATGAGGTTGCAGGCCGGGTGAGTCGCCGCCATGAACTAAGCGAGAGCTGGGTACCCGAGGATGGCATTGTACGGGAGACTGATGCGGGCGATGTCAAAGTCCACCAGCTCGGTGCGCTAGTTGTCTCGCGTGCCAAAGGTGACAGGGAGGCGGATCTATCCCAGAGGGTGGGCAGCTCCACCACCCACTCCTGTGAAGGGCTTGCTGAGGCCGAGCCGTTCAAGCGGCACATGAAGGAGGCTGAAGGCTTCTACGGGGAGCAAGGTCAGGCCGGCGCTGCCGTCGATGAGGGTCTTGGTGACGGCCACGTTGCAGATGGTGGGCGTGCAGAGCATCGGGAGCATCTTGGAGCCGGCGGTGGATCCGGGTTGGTCTTCTGAGTCGAAGGTGAGGTCGGCCTCCGGCCCAGCTGTAAGTGCATCTAGTGCCACCCCTAGTTGGTTTTGGAGTATTGATGACAAACCTAGTTGAGGGACTAATGTGTTTATGAGAATTGCAGGATAACACAGGTAGAAGTCCCTCATTGATTCGGTTTTACTACCAGAGATGACCCCTAAAAATGTATGAAGACATTGAAGTCAAAGGTGGTATATGAATATATTCACATTGAAGACTATGACAAGAGAAGACACGATATGAAGCCTATGGAGCTCGAAGACTTAGATCTTTCGTAGTTCTTTTTCTTTTGTGTTGAGTCATAGGAACCACCGTACTGTTAAGTGGGGTCCAGGAGAACCAGTCAGAATGACTGAAGTGATGCCTAAACGAAAAACCTATGTCTTCTAGTGAAGACAATGAGAGCGAATCTTGTCCAGAGCCGGACAAGTCAGCTTTGCTTGTAGCCCAAGTAAAGTTGCCATGAGAGTTTGAAATTTCACCGTTGAGACACATGTCAGTTCCTTAGTGACCCAGGGTCATTTCGGACAAATCAGGTCGGGTTGCCAAGTGGCTATAAATAGCCCACCCCCTACAACCATAAACGGTTGGCTGCTCAGATTGAGAGTACGGCTTTTGTCGTTTGAGAGCAACCCACCTCGAAGCCTTTGAGAGAGAATTCCTTGCGAGGATAAAGCCCTAACCACCAGAGCCAGAGAAATTGGGCATCACTTAAGTCTTCTTGTCTGTGTGATCTGAAGACTTATTACACTTGAGGACTGTGCATCCCCAGACGGTTAGGCGTCGCGTTCAGAGCATCCAAGAGACATTGTGGATTGCCAGTGAACGAAGTCTGTGAAGGTTTGGGAGTCTACCTTGAAGACTTACCAGAGTGATTGGGCGAGGACTATGTGACCTTAGCTCAAGGAGAATACGGTGAGGACTTGGTGTCCTGAGCTGCGTGTTCAGGACTGGGTGTCCGGGACTGTGTGTCCTAAGGTTTAAATACCTAGCCGCTCCAACCAGACGTACAGTTGTCACAGCAACTGGAACTGGTCCAACACATCATTGTCTTCAACGAGTCACTGGTTTCATCTTCACTTCCTTTTACTTACTGATCACTCATTGTGAAGTCATTGCGTGTCTGTTTTATCTTTTGTCTTCACAACATGAGTGTATGATCTGTTTGGCTTCATAGTATCTTCCTACCTGATCCTTATTACACTACAGCTATTTGTCACTGTGCTTTCACTCTGTTGATACTTGACCATGGCTTGCCTAGTGCAGTCTAACTTCCGCTGCATAGTAATAGGCATATCTCTACTGTTTGTCTTCATAACTTCCACGTTCTGAAGACTTTCATAAAAATCGCCTATTCACCCCCCCTCTAGTCGATATAACGCACTTTCAATTGGTATCAGAGCAAGGTGCTCCCTTGTTCTGTGTGATTCGGTTTAACCACCTGGAGTTTTAGCTATGTCGACTGCAGGGATAATTAAAGTCTCCGCTGCGTGCCCCGTCTTCGATGGAACTGAATATCCCTACTGGAAGAATAAGATGCGTATGCATCTTGAAGCCATTGACGTCGACCTATGGTATGTCGTCGAGAACGGCGTTCCCAAGGCTGGAGAAGGTGTCACTGCTGCTGATGTCAAGAAATTCGTTCAACTGGACTCTACTGCCAAGAACATCATCTGTGGTCATCTGACCAAAGGACAGTATGGCCGTGTGAGTGCTTTGAAGACATCCAAGCTGGTCTGGGACTGGCTCTCCAAGGTCAATGAAGGCATCTCAACCCAGAGAGATCAAAGAATCAGTGTCCTTCGCAATCTCTTCAACCGCTTCAAGCGAAATGACAATGAGAATGTCCAGCACACATTTGACCGACTCACTGACATCACAAATGAGCTTCAAGCCCTCGGCGCCACTGAGATCACCAAACACGAAATCGTCAAGACGCTGCTGAGATCACTTGATAGTTCGTTTGACATCCTGGTCCTGATGATCCAAGAACGTCCTGATTTCAAGACACTCGATCCGTCTGACATACTTGAGAGGCTCAACACACATGAGTTTCAGCTTTCGGAGAAAAGAGATATCTACGGTCCAAACTATGGGCGAACTCGTGCCTTGAAGGCAAAAGCTGTCTCCTCATCTGAAGAAGAATCTGATAGCAGTTCTGATGATCCTGAAGACATTGGAAGGGAACTTGCTATGCTTGTCAAGAAGTTCCAAAATTCACCAAGAAGAAAGGCTTCAGAAAGTCTTCCCGATCAAGTTCAAGGAATGATGAAGCTCCTGCTCATGACTACAAGAAGAAAACATGTCACAAGTGCAAGAAACTTGGCCACTTCATCTCTGAGTGTCCACAGTGGGACAATGAGAACAAAAAGAAGAAGAAGAGCAAGGAATATGACTCTGACGACAAGAAGAAGAAGAAGAAATACTCAAAGTCTTCTTCCAAGTCTTCCTCAAAGTCTTCATCACACAAGAAGAGCTCATCTGGCAAGGCACGTGCGTTTGTTGGCAAGGAAATGGATTCAGAGGAGGAGTCCGCTTCTGAGGAGGCGGAGGTGGAGTCTGAAGAGGAATCCGACTCAGGCATCGCAAGTCTGGCTACAGCATACGTTGCCAAGTCCATCTTCAACACTGAAGACAATGACTTCATCACCGACACCGATGCAAATGACAAGGACTACTCCGCTTCCTACCTACTGCTTCATGGCACGCGGTGCCAAGGTAAACACACGCACTACTCACTATCAAACATCTAGTGACGATGACTCTGATTGTGTTTCAAAACCTAGCTACAAAACACTTGCTAAAATTGCAACTGAACAACAGAAAGCTATGGAACATATTCAAAAACTGTTAGACAGAAGCGATGATCTGTTGGGTGCTGAAATGACTCGATCTGAATCCTTAATTGAAGACATAAAAAATCTTCACGTTAAGTATCAGGAACTTGAAAATCGTCATGAAACTCTCTCAACAACTCATGAAAAGCTTTCCTATGATTATCTTCAAAGGAAGCAAGATCTTGAGAAATTGAGAGCGGTTCATGAAGATCTTCAAAAGGAAAACGAGTCACTTCGCGCCGAACAGATCAGTTCCGCTCAGGAAGGATTTGAACCACCATGTCTTAAATGCATTGAGCGTGATAATGCTACTTCTGTTGCTGAATGTTCCACTGCTACTGCTGTTGCAATATCTTCAACTGTTGATGTGGTAACTAACCCCTCTGCTGAGGATACCACTGCTATTGCTGATGAGAATGCTAGGTTGAAGACATTGCTTGAAACAGGGATGTACAAAAGTCTTAAAGGGCATCAGACACTATGTGATGTCCTCAAAAAGCAGATTCTGAACCGAAACCCTAGGAAAGAGGGTGTTGGGTTCGTAAGGAAAATAAATGCAGATGGCTCTTACTGGAAACCTGAGCAGTACCCCAAAACCAAGTGGGTTGCTGCAAAGGAACCTTCAGCAGATCCATCCAATTTATCTGGCTTCACTTGTGCTAACCCCATTATCATTGATGAATCCTTTGATGCAAACTATATACTGTTTAAGAATCAGAATGGTGAAGTGTTTGCCAGGTACATTGGTACTAACTGCAGGAATGGACCGCCTATGAAGAAGATCTGGGTTCCGAAAAAGTGTCTGGAAAATCTTCCTGTGAATGTCTTCATGACACCTCACTTGAAGAAGACAAACCTCAGACCAAAGGCTTCATACGGTCCAAAGGCTTCATACAAACAGAGGACTCACCTGAGTCGCACTAACGCAAATGTTTTGCAGGGAGACCATACTCAGTCATATGAATATGAGAGCGGTTCATCAAACCGCTATGTTCATAAGACCAAGAACTATTCTGCTTATTCTTATGAGTACTATTGTCCACCTGCTAGACTGTTTGCTAAGGCTTCCAAAGCCAAAATTCTCAGATGCTGCACTTAGACTTATTGCTTCTAAGCCACCCTTGAAGATGTGGGTGGTTAAGAAGGCTTAACTCTCTTTTGCAGGGAAAGGTCTCCAGCAGAAAACCAAAATCGTCTGACGCTATTGCTGGGGACCTTAAAATCTTGTAGGGCGCAAGATCAAATGCCCAAATGGTCTTACTATGTACTTCGTACCTGAATCGCTTGCTACTCTCCCTATTAGTCCTAACCTGGATCTAAGCTTTCATAACCCACTGGTTCGTCAAATGTTTTTGCTTCACAATGCTCTTGGTGAAGCCTATCCCCCTAACTGCACTGTAGGGTACGACACCAGCGTCTTCAGAATGGATTATTGACAGTGGGTGTACAAATCACATGACTGGCAAAAGAAGTCTTCTTATGGACTCAACCTTACGTCCATCCGACAAGAGCCACATCACATTTGCTGACACTGGTAAAAGTAAGGTATTGGGTCTAGGTAGAGTTGCAATCTCAAGGGATCAACACATGGATAAAGTCATGCTTGTTGAATCCCTTGGCTTCAACTTAATGTCTGTCTCAATGCTTTGCGATTTGAACATGATCGTAATGTTTGGAAAATATCGTTGCCTTGTACTAATGGAATCTGACAAGTCTCTAGTGTTTGAAGGGTATCGAAAAGATGATTTGTACGTGGTAGATTTCTCAGCAGGGCCACAACTTGCAGTATGTCTTCTAGCAAAGGCTTCAGAATGCTGGCTATGGCATCGGAGGCTTGGACATGCTGGCATGAGGAACCTCCACACCCTTGCGAAGAAGAAGCATGTCATAGGCATCGAGGGCGTCAAGTTCAAGAAAGACCACTTATGCGGTGCCTGTGAAGCAGGGAAGATGACGAGGGCCAAACATCCCTCGAAGACAATCATGACTACTACTCAACCCTTCGAACTGCTTCACATGGATCTTTTCGGTCCCACTCATTACTCAACTCTACTACTACTGCTTGCCTCTATGGCTTCGTTATTGTTGATGATTATTCTAGATATACTTGGGTGCACATAATCCTTTACAAGACTGAAGTGCAGGATGTCTTCAGACGCTTCGCCAATCGTGCTATGAACAATTTTGGCGCCAAGATAAAGCACATCAGAAGTGACAATGGCACTGAATTCAAGAACACTGGCCTTGATACATATCTTGATACCTTGGGCATCACACATGAATTCTCAGCCCCGTACACGCCACAGCAGAATGGCGTCGTCGAACGCAAGAACAGAACACTAATTGAGATGGCCAGAACGATGCTAGATGAATACAAGACTCCAAGAAAATTCTGGACTGAAGCCATTGACACTGCATGCCATACAATCAATCGTGTTTATCTTCACAAGCTTCTGAACAAGACATCTTATGAGCTCCTTACTGGCAAAAAGCCAAATGTCAGTTACTTCAGAGTATTTGGCGCAAGGTGCTGGATCAAGGACCCACATCACACCTCAAAATTTGCACCAAAAGCACATGAGGGTTTTATGCTTGGATATGGAAAGGATTCGCACTCCTACAGAGTCTTCAATCTCTTTCATTACAAAGTGGTTGAAACAGTGGATGTGCGGTTCGATGAGACCAACGGATCACAAAGAGAGCAGTTGCCAAGTGTGCTAGATGAAGTTCCATCCAGTGAATCAATCAAGCTAATGGGAACTGGAGAGATTATACCTTCTGAAGCTCATCCTGAAGAAGAACTTATCATTTCAGCACCTGATCAACATGAAGACATTGCTCAGCCTGAAGACATTCCTTCCAACAACGACAGTGAACAGCAAGAGCAAAGTCTTCGCCCTGTACATCCTCGCGTTGCCAATGAAGTGCAGATTGAAAGAATAATTGATAGCATCAATGCACCTGGTCCACTCACTCGTTCAAGGGCAACTCAGCTAGCAAATTTCTGTGGGCACTTCGCATTCGTCTCAATATCAGAACCCAAGAAAGTTGAAGAAGCCTTCATGGAACCTGAATGGATTCAAGCTATGCAAGAAGAGCTTCAACAGTTTGAGCTGAATAATGTATGGGAACTGGTTAAGCGTCCTGATCCACGGAAGCACAACATAATAGGCACCAAATGGATATACCGCAACAAGCAAGATGAGCATGGTCAAGTTGTCAGAAACAAAGCTCGTCTCGTTGCTCAAGGATATACTCAAGTGGAAGGCATTGACTTCGATGAAACATTTGCTCCTGTGGCTAGGCTTGAAGCCATACGCATACTGCTGGCCTATGCAAATCATCATAACATACTTCTATATCAAATGGATGTGAAGAGTGCCTTTCTCAATGGCAAGATTGAAGAAGAAGTGTATGTTGCACAACCGCCTGGCTTTGAAAATCCAAAACATCCTGACATGGTATACAAGCTCAACAAGGCACTGTATGGCCTCAAACAAGCCCCTAGGGCCTGGTATGACACACTCAAATACTTCCTGAAGAGCAAAGGCTTCATACCTGGTTCCCTAGATCCCACTCTTTTCACGAAGACATATGATGGTGAACTGTTTGTGTGCCAAATATATGTGGATGACATTATCTTCGGCTGCACCAATCAGAAGTACAGTGAAGAGTTTGGATATATGATGCAAGAGCAATATCAGATGTCCATGATGGGGGAGCTGAAGTTCTTCCTTGGTCTTCAAATACGACAACAACGCAATGGCATCTTCATATCTCAAGAGAAGTATCTCAAAGATTGCCTGAAGAAGTTCGGTATGCAAGACTGCAAAGGCTTCACAACACCAATGCCAGCCAAACATCATCTGGGTCCTGACGACAATGGTAAAGAGTTCGATCAAAAGGTATACCGCTCCATGATTGGTTCTTTACTTTATCTATGTGCATCTAGGCCAGATATTATGCTTAGTGTTTGCATGTGTGCTCGATTTCAAGCGGCACCAAAGGAGTCGCATCACTTAGCTGTGAAGCGAATTCTTCGATATTTGGCTCACACCCCAACTCTAGGATTATGGTATCCAAAGGGCTCAGAGTTTGATTTGGTTGGATTCTCGGATGCTGATTATGCTGGTGACAAAGTTGATCGCAAGTCTACATCAGGCACATGTCACTTTCTGGGACGATCACTTGTATGTTGGTCTTCAAAGAAGCAGAACTGTGTATCTCTCTCCACTGCTGAATCTGAATACATTGCTGCTGGATCTTGCTGCGCTCAGCTTCTGTGGATGAAGCAAACACTCAAGGACTATGGCATTCATCTGAAGCAAGTGCCACTTTACTGCGACAACGAAAGCGCCATCAAGATTGCCAACAACCCAGTTCAGCACTCGAAGACAAAGCACATTGAAATTCGTCATCACTTTCTCAGAGATCATGTTGTGAAGGAAGACATTGATATCATACACGTCAACACTGAAGAGCAATTGGCAGATATCTTCACCAAGCCCTTGGATGAGAAGAGGTTTTGCAAGTTACGGTGTGAGCTAAATATCCTGGAATCCTCAAATGTCTTGTGATCAGGCACACATCCTAACCCTTATGCATATGATGACTTAGATGTGCAACACACGAAGTAAAGTATATCTTCAATCAATGAAGACATACATTCTAAGTGTGAATACATTAATGTGGAATTTGACTTCGGAGCGCCACGATAATTGTGCGCCGTGTCTGGGTCTAATACTTCCTATACGGTGGGTAATGCCACCACCAAACGTTCTATTTTGAAGTGTTTCACTCATGGCGTTACCTTGCAATGTCTTCACATTTGGTTTGGCTTCGAACTCAACATATTTTCATGATTATCTTCACTATGTTGATTATATATATATATATATATATATATATATATGCTAGTGTTCTGTCCTCTACAGCATTCACTTATAGCTATATCTTCGTGTTGAATCTTTTGAACTAAGTGAATGTGATCGGACCCCAACTTCTCTATGCTTTCTATCTCAAACTCTATCTCTCCAAGTCATATGCATTCTATTGAAACTGTCGAATGTCTTCACTGCGTCCTTGTCAGCAGAAGATATAGAGACAACCATAAAGTCCGTTTTCAATGCTCATTCCTCCACATAAAATCCGGAGAAGTAGGAACGACCGCCCAACAATCCAGGCGTGCGTGGGACATGGAACAAACCCCAAACTTCCGCAAACTGGCCACGCGTTCCTCAGATGCGAATCGCCAGGGGCACCTGTGTAATAGCACAGTGCCGCCCTGTGCCTATAAATACACACTCACAGCGGTAACTATCTCTTCTTCCACCCTCGCACGAACCCTAGCGCCACCGCTAGCTCTCGACGACGCCGGCGACGAAGCGCTTCGCTGCCGCAACCTCTCCGACGCCGTCTTCACGCCGACCGCGGACATCGTCCTCTCCGCCGTCGCCGTAGGTCTCCTCCGTCGCCAAGTTAGGGCACAGACGAGTGAACTGCTCGGCCTCATCTCTCGCTCCGTCTAGCAGTTCTCAGTGTGGTAAATAAAACTGCCTTTTTACAGCACTGTTGATCCTATTGATCTGTCACTTTCTACCACAAGTAGTTTCTGTTCACACAAACTAGATCTCTCTCAAACTGCATCTCATAACATGCCTAGTATATTCACTTGTGCTTCACAAAGTAGTTAGATTCCTCACTTGTACTGATCTGTGGATTCGTACAAATCTGGAACCAACTTATTATCTATGAGTGAATGTCTTCGCACGATGAGGTCAATGTCTTCTAAACTGATTTATCTTCAAAATCTTCTGAGAATGCATATGACCTCTTCCCCTTCCCTCGCACCTTAATGCTGTCACAGGTACATGTCCGTGGGAGAATCCTTTGGTTCTCATAGTCTGCATTCATTTGCAGAATTCTTACAGCATCACATAAATTCTCCTGAAGCCAGTTCCTGTTGGTCCAGCAAAAGAAAGCCTTTGAAGCCTTTGAACGTCTTGAAGCCTTCCAAGTTAAAGTTTATGGCTTCAGAAACAGCAGCAAGGAAGGGGGGCAGACAGCGACGTGGAGGAACATCCAAAGATCTGCCTGATGAACTGGCAGAAATGTATAAAACAGATCCTGAAGAGAATTATGGTCAGCGCAAGACCCGAATCCAATGGATTCGACGCTATTGGGCAGAACAATGGTTCAAATACCGCTTCACAACCCAAGAGTATGCTGAGAAAAGTGCCATCAAAAGACCGTGGGGAGACATCTTATACAAGAACCTTGTACCCAGGTCCAGAGATGAAGCTATTGCCCAAAGCTTCTATCCATGCATGGTTCGTGGGCCACAGCCTGATGATGCACATCCGTCGTCACTACTCTGGTGTCGTGACGACAATCTGTTCAAGCGCAACTTCCAGTTTGCCCAAAACTCAGCGAAGCAGAACAAGAAGAAATTTGGGTTAGACTTCAACCCTGGTCCCTCAGCACCAAGGGCAGATGGCACACGAGAAGCAGAACCCAATGTTATCGGTCCGTATGCCAACCTTGAAGGCCTCATCACCTACATCTTGGTTTAAGGGACTGCAGTGAATGAGCCTGCAGCTGACAATGAGTCTGATGAAGCACCAGCAGTGCCTGCAGTGCCGAAGCCTAAGCAGTTGAAGAAGCCAAAAGCTTCAAAGCCAGCCCCTTCACCAAAAATCTCAAAGGCGAAGCCATTGGCGACTGCACCTCCTGAAGACAGTGTGCAGTCGGAAGACTTATCACGTGTCTCAAGGCACCAGAAGGACAAGATGCCTTAGTCTCACATTGGCAAAGAGCTCACAGCTGCTGCTATCCTGCGCATTGAAGCCATTGATCTGTCAAGTGATGAAGATCTTGGAGATGACGCTCTTGAGCAACTCATCAAGAGCAAAGAAGAAGCAGAAATCTTCAACAATCTGCCTCTCTTTGATGTCGCCATCATCCACAACTTCATTGACGAGTGGTTTGCCACACCAAACATCAGCTTTGAAGATCTACAGCTGCCCGTTGGCCTCAGCATCGCCTTCCAAGGCGCTATCGCTTTAGAACTTGCTATTGCCCAGCGCATTGTTGAACTGAAGCAGAAAATTGATCATCAAAAGGCTCAGTTCAAGAAGAATATGGCCAAGCTCAGCGTGCAAGAAGTGAAGAGCTTCAAGATCATGTTGCATGAGCTAAAGGAAAACTTTCTGAAGTCTCTGGCTGACAGATGAGTCTCTAGCTGGCAGATTTGTGCAAGCCTACGATGAGGCTGAGAAGCGCAAGGCACTTGGGCGTCCTGGCATCGACCCCAAGATGGCTGCAAAGAAAAAGAAGAAGACTGTTCCAGCTAAACCAGAGGCACCAAGGCAGGAAGCAGTTCCACTTGTCTTCCCAACTGCAACGACTGGCTCGAAGCCAAAGAGTCGGTCAACAGCTTCAGAGCTCAAGAAGACAAGAACTGCTGAGGCTGAAGCCAGAAAGAGGAAAAGATCTGATGCCTCTCCTACTGCCCCCAGCAAGAAAAAGAGAAAGACCAAGAAATCTCGGGCTGCTCCCACAGAGCCCTTGATAGTTGAACCAATTTGTATGGTTCACCCTGACGCGGAATGTCAACTGACGGTTCATGAGCCTACTTACACAGAGGCTCCTGAAGCTGAAGACATTCCAGCAGCTGATCACATCGCTGCTGAAGACATTGGTCATCGTGACAATGTCGAAGATGATGCAGCCCTTCCTCGGTTAGAACACAGCAAACTCATCAGCATTGGTCGTCCACTGACGCCAATTGCACAGGATGCTTCATGGGCAGATCGCCCTCAAGAGGAAGAAGACTATGAGGCCCAGCCCACTCCAACCCCACAGGCGTCGTCTGCGTTTCGCAGGCTTCACAAAGGTCCAAGGCCTCAAGTCTATGCTGAAGACATTCCGGCTGCATCAGCCGTAGAAGAAGCACCACAAGAGCCCACTCCTCTGCTCCACCAAGAAGCAGTTCTCCAGGAGAACGTGCTTGTGACCGACCCTCCAGCTAGTCAAGCGGAGGATGAAAATCTTGAGGCTGCCACAACCAACAACGAAGCTAATGTGGAGCCCTCCCCAGCAAAAGCTTCAGAAGACAGCGAAGCCACTGAACCCACAACTTCTGTTCCTGAGTCTGCTGCAGGTCCCCAATTCAACTATCATGTTGAGCACAGGCCTCAGGTCCAGAAGCCAATCCCCAGACTGCCAAGGTTTCCAGGTCCTGCATCAGCACCTGGCTCCTTCAACATCAATGGCTTCAGGGCAGATAATACTTTCTTCAATAGCTCCAAGAACCCCTATTCAAGGGAAAGGATTTCATCAGATAGGTTCTGGAGCTATCCTCAGCGCAGCTACTACTCTTGCATACTGTACAACCAAGGTCGCATTTTCCCGCACAAGCGCCTTGATGTTGAAGCTATTGCTGGTCTGCCCTGTCTAGAGGAAGCGTTGGATTGCTTCAAACAAGTGGGTCTGCTACAGTTTGTACTGATGAAGAGCATTGGAACGAAGAGCTCCTGCTACAATTCTATGCCACACTGCACATCAAAGGATACAACAGAGATCCGAAGACTTGGGTCCTGGAGTGGATGACCGGCAACGTTCATCACGAAGCCAATGCATTTGATATCATTGAGCTCACTGGCCTGCCCACTCCAGGCGAATTCTTCGAGCAAGGCTGTCGGCTACACACTGAAGCTATTGAGAGCATATTTCAGAGGCCTGAACCGAATATGAGTCAGATGCTCTCCATGATGAAGCCATTGCCCCACGATGCTCCTTATCCCACAGAGTTCTTCGTTGAAGACCTTGAGTACCTGCCCAGGACCATCTATCACATCATCCGGCGGACTCTCTGGCCCATTAAAGGACACTCTCCAAATGCCAAGATCGAGGGTGCAATGAAGACTCTGATATTCTGTATCCTTCATGGCAAATGCTTCAACGCACAGGATTTCTTCATACGCCAACTAGCTGCATCAGGCTCAGATCTGTTTGGTTTAAAGTTCTATGCTCCTTGGGTAATGAGGCTGATCAAACTTCACTCTGCCATCTCGTATCAGCCCTCAGCCCGCAACCATCGGATCTTCTTGCCTGATGTGGATACCTCTGCTGAAGCCATCTATCCTGAACCTGCCAAGCAACCTCTGAGTCTTCAGAATGCAGAACACCAGAGCTTCACTCAAAACGTTGAAGGTGTTGAAGCCATCTCCAGGGTGTATCCTTTGGCTGGCACTACACGTGCACCACACCCTGCTTCAACTGAAGCCACTGACAGTGCCACTGCTTCAAGACCCAAGAAGCGCACTCGTGTTCTCAACGACCGAGAGCTTCTTGTGGCCCTTCATCAAAAGCAGGATAGGCATCATGACTGGTTGAAGAGACAGATGAAAAGCCTCTTGGTGGATGTAAATCGCATCCGAAATCTTGCCACCAAGAACGCTTTCGTTGCCCATGAAACCTGTCGCCGCACATGGAAAGGGCTAACAATGATGCTTTCTGAAGCTGATCTTCAAGAGGATGGCTTCACTGAGAGATTCAAATTTGACTCCACACCTCCTCGAAGAGTTGTGCTGCTGGGGACTCCATCTCTTGAAGACTCTGAGTTTTCTTCCTCTGCTGCCACAGTCACTGCCAGAATCATTGAGGAAGAAGACGATGCTACCTCACCGCCACCTGCTTCAGCACCTCCAAGCTCTTCTGCACCGCCAAACAACACCAACAACCCTGCTACTTCATCTACTCCTCATAGGAACGAGTAGAGGCTCTATGTCTTCGAACCTTTTTGGTCATTACTGACAAAAGGGGGAGAAGCATATGAGATTGATAGTCTTCAAGCGGGTTCATATGGGCGGGTGCCTTATATTTTGCTTCGTGCTTACAACTCTCGTTTTTGCTACATTTGGTTCTTATGAGTTGTAACACTTAAACCAGATGGTCGTCTGCTACTTGTTTGCCACCCTGTTTTGCGAAGATAAATTCCGCATGTGCGACGATAAATTCCGCACTTATCTCATTCTGCAGACGTCCATTTTCCATTATGCATGTCATTATCTTCATATACTTTCACATGCATAGTGGATTGTCATCATAAGCTGAAGTGGATCTCCACAAGTACAACCTGCCATGTGCATTTGCATTCCAAAAGCAAATTAACTTATATGCACATCTTCAGGGGGAGCCCTTGCAACTTATGAAGACAATTCCTTATCCTTTACAATTTCACAGACTATATTCCCCGTTGAAAACTTCAACTAGTTTGTCATCAATCACCAAAAAGGGGGAGATTGTAAGTGCATCTAGTGCCACCCCTAGTTGGTTTTGGAGTATTGACGACAAACCTAGTTGAGGGACTAATGTGTTTGTGAGAATTGCAGGATAACACAGGTAGAAGTCCCTCATTGATTCGGTTTTACTACCAGAGATGACCCCTAAAAATGTATGAAGACATTGAAGTCAAAGGTGGTATATGAAGATATTCACATTGAAGACTATGACAAGAGAAGACATGATATGAAGCCTATGGAGCTCGAAGACTTAGATCTTTCGTAGTTCTTTTTCTTTTGTGTTGAGTCATAGGAACCACCATACTGTTAAGTGGGGTCCAGGAGAACCAGTCAGAATGACTGAAGTGATGCCTAAACCAAAAACCTATGTCTTCGAGTGAAGACAATGAGAGCGAATCTTGTCCAGAGCCGGACAAGTCAGCTTTGCTTGTAGCCCAAGTAAAGTTGCCATGAGAGTTTGAAATCTGACCGTTGAGACACGTGTCAGTTCCTTAGTGACCCAGGGTCATTTCGGACAAATCAGGTCGGGTTGCCAAGTGGCTATAAATAGCCCACCCCCTACAACCATAAACGGTTGGCTGCTCAGATTGAGAGTACGGCTTTTGTCGTTTGAGAGCAACCCACCTCGAAGCCTTTGAGAGAGAGAATTCCTTGCGAGGATAAAGCCCTAACCACCCAGAGCCAGAGAACATTGGGCATCACTTAAGTCTTCTTGTCTGTGTGATCTGAAGACTTATTACACTTGAGGACTGTGCATCCCCAGACGGTTAGGCGTCGCGTTCAGAGCATCCAAGAGACATTGTGGATTGCCAGTGAACGAAGTCTGTGAAGGTTTGGGAGTCTACCTTGAAGACTTACCAGAGTGATTGGGCGAGGACTATGTGACCTTAGCTCAAGGAGAATACGGTGAGGACTTGGTGTCCTGAGCTGCGTGTTTAGGACTGGCTGTCCGGGACTGTGTGTCCTAAGGTTTAAATACCTAGCCGCTCCAACCAGACGTACAGTTGTCACAGCAACTGGAACTGGTCCAACACCTCATTGTCTTCAATGAGTCACTGGTTTCATCTTCACTTCCTTTTACTTACTGATCACTCATTGTGAAGCCATTGCGTGTCTGTTCTATCTTTTGTCTTCACAACGTGAGTGTATGATCTGTTTGGCTCCATAGTATCTTCCTACCTGATCCTAATTACACTACAGCTATTTGTCACTATGCTTACACTCTGTTGATACTTGACCATGGCTTGCCTAGTGTAGTCTAACTTCCGCTGCATAGTAATAGGCATATCTCTACCGTTTGTCTTCATAACTTCCATGTTTTGAAGACTTTCATAAAAATCGCCTATTCACCCCCCTCTAGTCGATATAACGCACTTTCACCAGCCCAACCCGGCGGAGCCCCCGGGCGCTTGCAGGCTGCCCCAATCTGACGGACGAAAGGCTTGACGTGGCAATCTGAAGGAGGGGCTTGGGAGCCACCCAGCAGTGCCGCGACTGTGTGGTGTGCCAGCGCCGCGTAGCGTGCAGTGAAGAGGTCGCGGAGTTCCCCCCGGGATGTCACGGTGGATCCCGGGAGGTTGAGCAGCCAGGTGCGCGGCTCACCGGCGAGGGTCAGGGGGGAACAAGTTTGCCATGATCTTGTCGTCGCCTCCGGCTTCAAGGATGGCCTCCTCGTACGCTAGAAGGAACAGCGCCGAATCTGCCATGCCGTCGTAACGCGGCGGTATCTTCGTCTTGAACTTGGCCGGCAACTACACTCGCCGCAGGGCGGGGGCCAGGGCTCGGTACCCAGACTCCCTGCTGCTGGCGTTGGCCGCAGAGGTGGGTGGCGGGGCACCTGGCATGGGAGCATAGTGCGGCGGTGCGGGGCACAGGTTGGTGGAGAGGAGCCCCGGCGCACCCCTACCTGGCGCGCCAAATGTCGGATGTGGGGTTCCGGCAAAACCTTAAGGTTCGAACACTGGGGTGTGCGCGAAGTCTTTTCCTCCCACCGATCTATGCCCTAGCTCACTAAGATCTCGCGAACGAACTCGACGAACTCGCAAAACAGAAAGACACAAGATTTATACTGGTTCGGGCCACCGTTGTGGTGTAATACCCTACTCCAGTGTGGTGGTGGTGGATTGCCTCTAGAGCTGATGATGAACAGTACAAGGGAAGAACAGCCTCCTGAGGTTGAGGTGTTCTTGAGCTCGGTGAGCTTGTGTGTGTGGATGGTCTGAATGATCCGTCCCTTGCTAAGGTGGTGGATAGTCCTATTTATATTGGCCCTGGTCCTCTTCCCAAATATCGAGCGGGAAAGGGAGCCAACAATGGCGGGCCAATTTGAAGGGGGACGGCTAGTACAAGCTATCCGGACAAAAGTGGACTTCGCCTGCCAAAAGCTCTGGTGGTGACGCTGTTGGGGAACATTGCAGAAAACAAAAAAAATTCTCTATGTTTCACCAAGATCTATCTATGGAGTCATCTAGCAACAAGAGGGGAGTGCATCTACATACCCTTGTAGATCGCGAGCGGAAGCGTTCAAGAGAACGGGGATGATGGAGTCGTACTCGCCGTGATCCAAATCACCGATGACCAAGTGCCGAACGGACGGCACCTCCGCGTTCAACACACGTACGGAGCGGATGACGTCTCCTCCTTCTTGATCCAGCAAGGGGAAAGGAGAGGTTGATGAAGATCCAGCAGCACGACGGCGTGGTGGTGAATGCAGCAGTGATCGCAGCAGGGCTTCGCCGAGCTTCTGCGAGAGGGAGAGGTGTAGCAGGGGAGAGGGAGGCGCCAAGGCTTCAGGGTGCGGCTGCCCTCCCCCCCCTTTATATAGGCCCCCTAGGGGGTGCACCGGCCCTAGGAGATGGGATCTCCTAGGGGGGCGGCGGCCAAGGGGGTGGAGTGCCCCCAAGGCAAGTGGAGGCGCCCCCTCCCCTAGGGTTCCCAACCCTAGGCGCATGGGGGGCCCAAGGGGGGCGCACCAGCCCACTATGGGCTGGTTCCCCTCCCCACTTCAGCCCATGGGGCCCTCCGAGATGGGTGGCCCTACCCGGTGGACCCCTGGGACCCTTCCAGTGGTCCCGGTACAATACCGTTGACCCCCGAAACTCTCCCGATGGCCGAAACTGCACTTCCTATATATAATTCTTCACCTCCGGACCATTCCGGAACTCCTCGTGACGTCCGGGATCTCATCCGGGACTCCGAACAACTTTCGGGTTACTGCATACTCATATCTCTACAACCCTAGCGTCACGGAACCTTAAGTGTGTAGACCCTACGGGTTCGGGAGACATGTAGACATGACCGAGACGACTCTCCGGTCAATAACCAACAGCGGGATCTGAATACCCATGTTGGCTCCCACATGCTCCTCGATGATCTCATCGGATGAACCATGATGTCGAGGATTCAAGCAACCCTGTATACAATTCCCTTTGTCAATCGGTACGTTACTTGCCCGAGATTCGATCGTCGGTATCCCAATACCTCGTTCAATATCGTTACCGGCAAGTCACTTTACTCGTACCGTAATGCATGATCCCGTGACCAGATACTTGGTCACTTTGAGCTCATTATGATGATGCATTACCGAGTGGGCCCAGAGATACCTCTCCGTCATATGAAGTGACAAATCCCAGTCTTGATCCGTGTCAACCCAACAGACACTTTCGAAGATACCCGTAGTATACCTTTATAGTCACCCAGTTACGTTGTGACGTTTGGTACACCCAAAGCACTCCTACGGTATCCGGGAGTTACACGATCTCATGGTCTAAGGAAAAGATACTTGACATTGGAAAAACTCTAGCAAACGAACTATACGATCTTGTGCTATGTTTAGGATTGGGTCTTGTCCATCACATCATTCTCCTAATGATGTGATCTCGTTATCAATGACATCCAATGTCCATAGTCAGGAAACCATGACTATTTGTTGATCAACGAGCTAGTCAACTAGAGGCTTACTAGGGACATGTTGGTGTCTATGTATTCACACATGTATTACGACTTCCAGATAACACAATTATAGCATGAATAAAAGACAATCATCATGAACAAGGAAATATAATAATAATCCTTTTATTATTGCCTCTAGGGCATATTTCCAACAGTCTCCCACTTGCACTAGAGTCAATAATCTATATACATTGTGATGAATCGAACACCCATAGAGTTCTGGTGTTGATCATGTTTTGCCCTAGGGAGAAGTTTAGTCAACGAATCTGCGACATTCAGATCCGTATGTACTTTACAAATATATATGTCTCCATCTTGAACATTTTCACGAATGGAGTTGAAGCGACGCTTGATGTGCCTGGTCTTCTTGTGAAACCTGGGCTCCTTGGCAAGTGCAATAGCTCCAGTGTTGTCAGGGAAGAGTTTGATCGGCCCCAACGCATTGGGTATGACTCCTAGGTCGGTGATGAACTCCTTCACCCAAATTGCTTCATGCGCTGCCTCTGAGGCTGCCATGTACTCCGCTTCACATGTAGATCCCGCCACGACGCTCTGCTTGCAGCTGCACCAGCTTACTGCTCCACCATTCAACATATACACGTATCCGGTTTGTGACTTAGAGTCATCCAGATCTGTGTTGAAGCTAGCGTCAACGTAACCCTTTACGACGAGCTCTTCGTCACCTCCATAAACGAGAAACATGTCCTTAGTCCTTTTCAGGTACTTCAGGATATTCTTGACCGCTGTCCAGTGTTCCTTGCCGGGATTACTTTGGTACCTTCCTACCAAACTTACGACAAGGTTTACATCAGGTCTGGTACACAGCATGGCATACATAATAGACCCTATGGCTGAGGCATAGGGGATGACACTCATCTCTTCTATATCTTCTGTCGTGGTGGGACATTGAGCTGAGTTCAATTTCACACCTTGCAACACAGGAAAGAACCCCTTCTTAGACTGATCCATATTGAACTTCTTCAATATCTTATCAAGGTATGTGCTTTGTGAAAGACCTATGAGGCGTCTTGATCTATCTCTATAGATCTTGATGCCTAATATATAAGCAGCTTCTCCAAGGTCCTTCATTGAAAAACTCTTATTCAAGTAGGCCTTAATGCTGTCCAAAAGTTCTACATCATTTCCCATCAAAAGTATGTCATCTACATATCATATGAGAAATGCTACAGAGCTCCCACTCACTTTCTTGCAAACACAGGCTTCTCCATAAGTCTGCATAAACCCAAACGCTTTGATCATCTCATCAAAGCGAATGTTCCAACTCCGAGATGCTTGCACCAGCCCATAAATCGAGCGTTGGAGCTTGCACACCTTGTCAGCATTCTTAGGATCGACAAAACCTTCCGGCTGCATCATATACAATTCTTCCTTAAGGAAACCATTAAGGAATGCCGTTTTGACGTCCATTTGCCATATCTCATAATCATAGAATGCGGCAATTGCTAACATGATTCGGACGGACTTCAGCTTCGCTACGGGTGAGAAAGTCTCATCGTAGTCAACCCCTTGAACTTGTCGATAACCCTTAGCGACAAGCCTAGCTTTATAGATGGTCACATTACCATCCGCGTATGTCTTCTTCTTAAAGATCCATTTATTTTCTATGGCTCGCCGATCATCGGGCAAGTCAGTCAAAGTCCATACTTCGTTTTCATACATGGATCCTATCTCGGATTTCATGGCTTCCAGCCATTTGTCGAAATCCGGGCCCGCCATCGCTTCTTCATAGTTAGAAGGTTCACCGTTGTCTAACAACATGATTTCCAAGACAGGGTTGCCGCACCACTCTGGTGCGGAACGTGTCCTTGTGGACCTACGAAGTTCAGTAGCAACTTGATCTGAAGTTTCATGATCATCATCATTAACTTCCTCTCTAGTCGGTGCAGGCACCTCAGGAACATTTTCTTGAGTTGCGCCACTTTCCGGTTCAAGAGGTAATACTTCATCAAGTTCTACTTTCCTCCCACTTACTTCTTTCGAGAGAAACTCTTTCTCTAGAAAGGATCTATTCTTGGTAACAAAGATCTTGCCTTCGGATCTGAGGTAGAAGGTATACCCGATAGTTTCTTTAGGGTATCCTATGAAGACGCATTTTTCCGACTTGGGTTCGAGCTTTTCAGGTTGAAGTTTCTTGACATAAGCATCGCATCCCCAAACTTTTAGAAACGACAGCTTAGGTTTCTTCCCAAACCATAATTCATACGGTGTCGTCTCAACGGATTTTGACAGGGCCCTATTTAAAGTGAATGCGGCAGTCTCTAAAGCATAGCCCCAAAATGATAGCGGTAAATCGGTAAGAGACATCATAGATCGCACCATATCTAATAGAGTGCGATTACGACGTTCGGACACACCATTACGCTGAGGTGTTCCAGGCGGCGTGAGTTGTGAAACTATTCCACATTTTCTTAAGTGTGTGCCAAATTCGTGACTCAAGTATTATCCCCCATGATCTGATCGCAAGAACTTGATTTTCCTGTCACGTTGATTCTCAACCTCACTCTGAAATTCCTTAAACTTTTCAAAGGTCTCAGACTTGTGTTTCATTAAATAGACATACCCATATCTACTCAAGTCATCAGTGAGGGTGAGAACATAACGATAGCCACCGCGAGCCTCAACACTCATTGGACCGCACACATCAGTATGTATGATTTCCAACAAGTTGGTTGCTCGCTCCATTGTTCCTGAGAATGGAGTCTTGGTCATTTTACCCATGAGGCATGGTTCGCACGTGTCAAATGATTCATAATCAAGAGACTCTAAAAGTCCATCTGCATGGAGCTTCTTCATGCGTTTGACACCTATATGACCAAGGCGGCAGTGCCACAAGTATGTGGGACTATCATTATCAACCTTACATCTTTTGGTATTCACACTATGAATATGTGTAGCATTACGCTCGAGATTCATTAAGAATAAACCATTCACCATCGGAGCATGACCATAAAACATATCTCTCATATAAATAGAACAACCATTATTCTCGGATTTAAATGAGTAGCCATCTCGAATTAAACGAGATCCTGATACAATGTTCATGCTCAAAGCTGGCACTAAATAACAATTATTGAGGTTTAAAACTAATCCCGTAGGTAAATGTAGAGGTAGCGTGCCGACGGCGATCACATCGACCTTGGAACCATTCCCGACGCGCATCGTCACCTCGTCCTTCGCCAGCCTCCGCTTATTCTGCAGCTCCTGCTTTGAGTAACAAATGTGAGCAACTGCACCAGTATCAAATACCTAGGAGCTACTACGAGTACTGGTAACGTACACATCAATTACATGTATATCACATATACCTTTCGTGATGCCGGCCTTCTTGTCCGCTAAGTATTTGGGGCAGTTCCGCTTCCAGTGACCACTTCCCTTGCAATAAAAGCACTCAGTCTCAGGCTTGGGTCCATTCTTTGGCTTCTTCCCGGCAGCTTGCTTACCGGGCGCGTCAACTCCCTTGCCGTCCTTCTTGAAGTTCTTCTTACTCTTGCCTTTCTTGAACTTAGTGGTTTTATTCACCATCAACACTTGATGTTCCTTTTTGACTTCTACCTCTGCTGATTTCAGCATTGCAAATACTTCAGGAATGGTCTTTTCCATCCCCTGCATATTGAAGTTCATCACAAAGCTCTTGTAGCTTGGTGGAAGCGACTGAAGGATTCTGTCAATGACTGCGTCATCCGGGAGATTAACTCCTAGCTGAGTCAAGCGGTTATGTAACCCAGACATAGTGAGTATGTGCTCACTGACAGAACTGTTTTCCTCCATCTTACAGCTGAAGAACTTGTCGGAGACTTCATATCTCTCGACCCGGGCATGAGCTTGAAAAACCATTTTCAGCTCTTCGAACATCTCATATGCTCCGTGTCTCTCAAAACGCTTTTGGAGCCCCGGTTCTAAGCTGTAAAGCATGCCGCACTGAACGAGGGAGTAATCATCAGCACGTGTCTACCAAGCGTTTATAACGTCTTGTTCTGCAGGGAGAGCAGGTGCTTCACCTAGCGGTGCTTGTAGGACATAATCGTTCTTGGGAGCTATGAGGATGATCCTTAGGTTCCGGACCCAGTCCGTATAGTTGCTGCCATCGTCTTTCAGCTTGGTTTTCTCTAGGAACGCGTTGAAGTTGAGGACAACGTTGGCCATTTGATCTACAAGACATGTTGTAAAGATTTTAGACTAAGTTCATGATAATTAAGTTCATCTAATCAAATTATTCAATGAACTCCCACTTAGATAGACATCCCTCCAGTCATCTAAGTATAACATGATCCAAGTTAACTAGGTCGTGTCCAATCATCACGTGAGACGGACTAGTCAACATCGGTGAACATCTTCATGTTGATCGTATCTTCTATACGACTCATGCTCGACCTTTCGGCCTTCTGTGTTCCGAGGCCATGTCTGTACATGCTACGCTCGTCAAGTCAACCTAAGTGTTTGCATGTGTAAATCTGTCTTACACCCATTGTATGTGAACGTTGGAATCTATCACACCCGATCATCACGTGGTGCTTCGAACAACGAACTGTCGCAATGGTGCACAGTTAGGGGGAACACTTTCTTGAAATTATTATGAGGGATCGTCTTATTTACTACCGTCGTTCTAAGTAAACAAGATGCAAAAACATGATAAACATCACATGCAATCAAATAATAGTGACATGATATGGCCAGTATCATATAGCTTCCTTTGATCTCCATCTTGGGGCTCCATGATCATCTTGTCACCGGCATGACACCATGATCTCCATCATCGTGTCTCCATGAAGTTGCTCGCCAACTATTACTTCTACTACTATGGCTAACACGTTTAGCAATAAAGTAAAGTAATTTACATGGCGTTTCTCAATGACACGCAGGTCATACAAAAAATAAAGACAACTCCTATGGCTCCTGGCGGTTGTCATACTCATCGACATGCAAGTCGTGATTCCTATTACAAGAACATGATCTCATACCTCACATATATATCATTCATCACAACTTTGGCCATATCACATCATGAAACACTTGCTGCAAAAACAAGTTAGACGTCCTCTAATTGTTGTTGCAAGTTTTTTACGTGGCTGCAATAGGGTTCTAGCAAGAACGTTTTCTTACCTACGCCAAAACCACAACGTGAATTGCCAATTACTATTTACCCTTCATAAGGACCCTATTCATCGAATCCGATCCGACTAAAGTGGGAGAGACAGACACCAGCCAGCCACCTTATGCAACTAGTGCATGTCAGTCGGTGGAACTGGTCTCACGTAAGCGTACGTGTAAGGTTGGTCCGGGCCGCTTCATCCCACGATGCCGCCGAATCAGGATAAGACTAGTAACGGCAAGCAAATTGGCAATATCGACGCCCACAACTACTTTGTGTTCTACTCGTGCATAGTAACTACGCATAGACCTAGCTCATGATGCCACTGTTGGGGAACGTTGTAGAAAACAAAAAAATTCTCTATGTTTCACCAAGATCTATCTATGGAGTCATCTAGCAACAAGAGGGGAGTGCATCTACATACCCTTGTAGATCGCGAGCGGAAGAGTTCAAGAGAACGGGGATGATGGAGTCGTACTTGCCGTGATCCAAATCACCGATGACCAAGTGCCGAACGGACGGCACCTCCGCGTTCAACACACGTACGGAGCAGATGACGTCTCCTCCTTCTTGATCCAGCAAGGGGAAAGGAGAGGTTGATGAAGATCCAGAAGTACGACGGCTTGGTGGTGGATGCAGCAGTGATCGCAGCAGGGCTTCGCCGAGCTTCAGCGAGAGGGAGAGGTGTAGCAGGGGAGAGGGAGGCGCCAAGGCTTCAGGGTGTGGCTGCCCTCCCTCCCCCCTTTATATATGCCCCCTAGGGGGGTGCGCCGGCCCTAGGAGATGGGATCTCCTAGGGGGGCGATGGCCAAGGGGGTGGAGTGCCCCCAAGGCAAGTGGAGGCGCCCCCTCCCCTAGGGTTCCCAACCCTAGGCGCATGGGGGGCCCAAGGGGGGGCGCACCAGCCCACTATGGGCTGGTTCCCCTCCCCACTTCAGCCCATGGGCCCCTCCGGGATGGGTGGCCCCACCCGGTGGACCCCCGGGACCCTTCCGGTGGACCCCCGGGACCCTTCCGGTGGACCCGGTACAATACCGTTGACCCCCGAAACTCTCCCGATGACCGAAACTGCACTTCCTATATATAATTCTTCACCTCCGGACCATTCCGGAACTCCTCGTGACGTCCGGGATCTCATCCGGGACTCTGAACAACTTTCGGGTTACTACATACTCATATCTCTACAACCCTAGCGTCATCGAACCTTAAGTGTGTAGACCCTACGGGTTCGGGAGACATGTAGACATGACCGAGACGACTCTCCGGTCAATAACCAATGGCGGGATCTGAATACCCATGTTGGCTCCCACATGCTCCTCGATGATCTCATCGGATGAACCATGATGTCGAGGATTCAAGCAACCCCGTATACAAGTCCCTTTGTCAATCGGTACGTTACTTGCCCGAGATTCGATCGTCGGTATCCCAATACTCGTTCAATATCGTTACCGGCAAGTCACTTTACTCGTACCGTAATGCATGATCCCGTGACCAGATACTTGGTCACTTTGAGCTCATTATGATGATGCATTACCGAGTGGGCCCAGAGATACCTCTCCGTCATATGGAGTGACAAATCCCAGTCTTGATCCGTGTCAACCCAACAGACACTTTCGAAGATACCCGTAGTATACCTTTATAGTCACCCAGTTACGTTGTGACGTTTGGTACACCCAAAGCACTCCTACGGTATCCGGAAGTTACATGATCTCATGGTCTAAGGAAAAGATACTTGACATTGGAAAAACTCTAGCAAACGAACTATACGATCTTGTGCTATGTTTAGGATTGGGTCTTGTCCATCACATCATTCTCCTAATGATGTGATCTCGTTATCAATGACATCCAATGTCCATAGTCAGGAAACCATGACTATCTGTTGATCAACAAGCTAGTCAACTAGAGGCTTACTAGGGACATGTTGGTGTCTATGTATTCACACATGTATTACGATTTCCAGATAACACAATTATAGCATGAATAAAAGACAATCATCATGAACAAGGAAATATAATAATAATCCTTTTATTATTGCCTCTAGGGCATATTTCCAACAGACGCCATCTTGGGCTCCACGATGACCTCCCTATTTCCGTCCTCCTGGTCCTGGTCTCGTTGCACCAATATAGCAACCTTTGCCTGATGCATCGGTACTCTTCTCCTGCGCTGGCCTCCTTAGCACCGAAGAGGAAACAAGGACGATGCGCGCGCTGGCGCCCGCCTGGTGCCGTGTGTCATGGCTCACGTCACGAGGGTCTTGTGAGGTTTGCCCCGCCTTGATATCTCCGCTCGTCGTGAGCCTGCCTAGCTAGGCTACTCCCGAGGAGGTCTTGCGTCGTCCGCCTCGTGAGGCTTGGACCCTCGCAAGGGTCTTGGATGTTTTGTTGGTGAAGATGGGACGTACGACCTGCTGGCTTGGTCATGCCGTGGGCCACAGGCAGGCAAGTCTGGGGACCCCCGTTCTCAGGACGCCGACAGGCAAGGCGAAAAAGGAATTTTATTACGAGACTAAGGAATGAGGCTGGGAATTGGTTGGAAGGTACTGATGACTTAAATGCCCATATCTTAAACTACTTTTCTCACCTTTTCTCCTCAGAAGTTCAGCAAACTAATTCGGTGATCATGGAGCGAGTTCAGCAGAAGGTGTCAGACCAGATGAATAATTTCCTCATGGCCCCATATACAGCGAAGGATGTGAAGAAAGCGATCTCTAGTATTGGAGATATTAAAGCACCCGTGCCTGATGGTCTGCACGCAATTTTCTTCAAAAAATACTGGCATATAATTGGTGATGAGATCACTCAAGAGGTTTTGATGGCCATTAATTCGAGGAAAATTCCAGCAAACTAGAACGACACAACAATTGTGATGATACCCAAAACCGATGCTCCGGAGCTGGTAACGCAATTCAGACCCATTAGTCTTTGCAATGTCCTCTACAAAATAATCTCGAAAATGTTAGCTCTACGTTTGAAAAGTATACTTCCTGATATCATTTCTCCTACTCAAAGCGCCTTTGTTTCTGGAAGAATGATCACGGATAATATCTTGATAGCATATGAATGTGTGCATAAGATTAAGAATAAAAGGATAGGCCAATCCGGGTTGTGTGTAGTAAATCTCGATATGTATAAAACCTATGACAGAGTAGAGTGGTCGTTTTTGCATGACATGATGATCAAATTGGGATTTCATGAACAGTGGGTAGAATTGATTATGGAATGTGTGAAATCAGTTAGTTATAAAGTGAGATTTAACTGACAAGAAACAGATGTCTTTAACCCTACAAGGGGAATTAGGCAGGGGGATCCCCTCTCCCCTTATCTATTCCTCATTTGTGCAGAGGGTATTTCCAGTCTATTGCAGTATGAAGAAGAAGTTGGTGGCATAGAAGGGATTAGAGTGTGCAGAAATGCACCATCAGTATCACACCTCTTATTCATTGATGATTCTCTAATTCTCATGAAGGCAGAGACGCTTAATGCAGTTTCCTTATAGCATGTTCTGGAGACTTACTGTCAAAGCTCGGGGAAAATGGTGAGTTTTGCTAAATCGAGTGTTTTCTTTAGCCCTAATACTTCTGTTGTCACTAGGGCTGAAATATGTCAGGAGCTACACATTGATACAGAGGCACTATCTGATAAATATCTGGGCCTACCTGCAATGGTGGGAGCGGATAGAAGTGACTGCTTTAAGCACTTTGTTGAGAGAATCAAAGAGAGGCTCAAAGGTTGGATGGAGAACAGTTATCCACTGGAGGAAAGGAGATCCTATTGAAATCTGTGGCACAAGCTATTCCGGTGTTTGCTATGTCAGTCTTCTGTTTACCCAAAGGAATATGTAAAGAGATTACTGATTTAATTTCCCAGTTCTGGTGGGGTGATGATGAGGAACATAAGAGAATGCTTTGGTATTCTTGGTGGAAACTTTGCTATCCGAAGAGTGAAGGGGGCATGGGATTCCGAGACCTATACTCATTTAACCTAGCAATGCTGGAGGTTACTAAACAACCCGGATTCTTTATGTCCAAAGGTATTGAAGGCGAAATATTTCCCTAATGGTAGTTTACTTCAAGCTACTTTAAAAAATGGTGCCTCATTTACCTGGCAGACTATTATGAGGGGTTTGGAGACTTTCAAATTGGGGTATATATGACGTATTGGATCAGGGGAGAAAGTCAATATCTGGAGCGATCCATGGGTTCCAAGCAGTGCAAATAGAAGGGTGATCACGCCACAGGGTCATACTATCCTGTCTATAGTTAACGACCTCATCGACCCCATAAGTGGGAACTGGGACGAGGATCTGATTAGAGTTATCTTTAATCCTGTTGATGTCCGAAGGATACTAGAGATCCCGCTGAATTACAATGCTTTTGAAGATTCCATAGCTTGGCACCCGGACCGAAGAGGTATCTTCTCTGTACGTTCAGCTTACCATACTCACTGGACTCGGAATTTTAGGACACATGCAAATGCACTAGCGCAGCCAGGGAGGTCAAGCACACCACCGGTTTTGTAGTATTTCGTGGAAGCTTCAAATCCCACGTAAAGTTCAAATTTTCTGTTGGCGGGCACTACATGGAGTCCTACCCCTAAAGTCCATTCTCACTAACAAGCATGTTGGCATAGAGGGTGCTTGCCCCATATGTCACAATGCGGCTGAAGATGTGAGGCACCTGTTATTTGATTGTTACCATGCTACGGAGATGTGGTCTCGACTTGGAATATTGGATATTATCAATGAAGGGAAATGGTTGATCGTTCGGGGTCAATCATACTAGAACACATCCTGGTCGGCCTACCAAGACAGGTGCCCATCAAACCGAATTTGGATGTGAAGCAAGTCATAGCGGTGGGAGGTTGGTACCTGTGGTGGATCCAACGCCAGTACACTCATAATGGTACTCCACCACCATTCAAATGGCCTATATCTGTCCTTGCAATTTCTAATAATTTAGACCAGGCAAATGCGAAGAAAACTGATTCAGTGCAAGATAGATGAGAGAAGCCGGAGCCTAGATTTGTCAAACTAAATGTTGATGCAGCATTTTATGTCGAAGAAGGAGTGGGAGCAACGGCTGCGGTTATCAGAGATGTGAATGGATCATTTCTTGCAGCGCAATGTATCTATATCCCTGTGGCATCAAGCGTGGTCACGACGAAAGCGCTGGCAATGCGGGATGGCCTGAAGTTCGCAAACTCTTTAGGTTTCACGCGAGTAGAGGCAGAATCCGATTCATTAACAGTGATTGACTCCTGTTGTGGCCAAGCAAGATGGTGGACGAAGCTGCTGCTATCTTCGCGGAGCGTGTCGATGTTTCGACTTTGATTGGGAAGGTCAAATTTAAGCATTGTCCTCGTAATGCAAATAAAGCGGCGCATGTGCTAGCTAAACATAGTTATTGTAATAAATTCTCTAGCATTTGGACGGACGAGCCTTCGGGCTGTCTGGTCTCAAACCTTGTGGACAATGTAATTCCTTTTTAAGCCAATAAAGCTAGTCATGATGGCCTTTCCAAAAAAACACGTTGAAGTGTAGAAACACTCTTACAATGACGGTTAGGGGTGGAAGTTTGGGGCCTTGCGTAATGTTAAGCATACCAACGCAACTCGTCGCAACAATGTGTATTGATATTATAAACAGGCAAAAGTTACGACACGAACGAAATATAAAACATAAAACCATTTAAAATACCACTGAATTAATATTTATTCTTAAACCATTTAAGATTGTGCCCATCGGAGTATGGCAATTGTTTATGGACCCTAATAACTAGCAAAGGTCTATTGTGGGACATGTCAGTTGCGAATGTTTTGTATGGTAAATTATTCGAAAAACACATGATAATTTCTTCACAAACACATGTCAACTTCTTGCAAACAGAGGATTTTATGTGAAATTTCCCATGCTCACTTGAAAGAAATTGCCATAAATTGCCGTGAAAACTTCTGTTTTAACATGCACCTCCGGCGAACATTCGCTGAATAATCAAAAATGCTACACTTACGGGCAATATACATATGAATCTTACGGACTGCACCCCACTAACCAATGACCAATCCCTCTCCCCCGCTGATTTCAAGGATGGGTCCCACTGCCCCCAGTTTCCAGTTAAACATGTCCAGCTCAGTCCGTAAATAATTTCCGTGGCTTGCGTCTGTAAGTCTAGCAAAGTTCGCTGAATAATATTACCCTTGTTTATTCAGAGACGTATGTGCGGGTCTGTAGGGACAAGTGAACCCAACCAACCAGACTGGAGCCTTGGAGCTGGATCCCCTCGCCGAGGCCCCGGCACGGCGGCGCCTCACGGCCGGGAGGAAGCGTTGGCCGCCAGCGCCGCGCGGAGCACCTCGCCGAACTCAACGAGCCTGGCGGCGTCGGGCACGAGGTCCCCGACGGCGTCGTGCGCGCAGAACCGCACCGCCCAGGCCGCCAACCGCGGCGTTCTGGCCTCGTCGAGGACGGGAAGCCCAGCGATCCTCTCCGCGGCTCCGAACCACCCGATGTAGGAGCCAACGACGATGTCCAGGAAGCCGACGTCATCCCCACCGAAGTAGCGCTTCCCGCCGCTGCACTCCAGGAAGGCCTCCTCGAGCTGCCGGAGCGCGGCGGACACCTGCTCCGCGGCATCGGCCTTGTCGCCGCCGACCATACCTCTCAGTGTCCGAAGTGGTGAATGGAGCTGCAACCTCTCGGAACAGATAGCCATGATCAATTACCAGAACAGTAAAATAACTCGCGTTTCAGATCCAGTGGTCACGATCGAATGGCTGGCTCACCTTGGCGTCGGCGTACTCTGCCCAGAACCGGTGGACGGCGCGGCGGTAGGGGTCGGCCGGAAGAATGGGCTTCCCGGCGGCGGAGAAAGCTTCGTCGACGTACTGCACGATGACCAGGGACTCGCAGACGGGGCGGCCGCCGTGGAGCAGCACGGGCATCTTCCTGTAGACGGGGTTGGACCTGAGCAGCAGCTCGCTCTTCCTGCCCACCGCTTCCTGGAGGAACTCGTACTCCACGCCCTTGAGCCTGAGCGCGATGCACACTCGCGTTACGAACGGGCTCGCCCACCCGCCCACGACCACCACCGGCTCCGACATCGTCGCCGCCGCCGCCGCTGGTTCTTCTAACACACAAGCCACTTAGTGGAAACCACTGTCAATCAATGGTAATTTTGCTTTGTCTTCTGGAGCAGCAAGGTTCTGAACGACGCCGTCGACGGCGTCAGAGACCGATCGACGCCACCGGAGCGCGGCCGGAGTCGTCGGATCCAGCCATCTTTTTTTTTTTTTTGAAATCTTGGTGTAAAGGGAGTGGTTGGTGCGGTGTGTGATCGAATTAAGAATAACCAAATTGGACCAGCGGCCGAAGGAGGGCCAATGTGGTTGTTGGGCGTTGCGATGGTGCACGTGGCTTGACATGTCCACTAGCGTTCCAGAGTGGATTTGACTGGACATGTCACCAGAACGACAAATCATATACTTTTTCTAACACGGTAACATTTTTTGTCCAAGAAAACTTATGATTTATTGATCAACTGTCTATGTAGTATAAAGAACACCTAAAATTAAAAAAAATCCAGGTCCATAGACCAACTAACGATGACTACAATCACCGGAGCGAGCTGAAGGCGCCATCATCTTCACCCCTCCCTTATCGAAGCCGAGCAAATCTAGGATACATCTTGATATTCAATGGCTTCTAGTCAATGTGAACGTCGCCAAATGTCTGAATAAATCTAAGAAAATGAACCTTAATGGTTTGTTTCCATTATAATAAACCTAACCATCTACGCTCACTTTGCAGAACTACATAACGAATTAGACAGAGAAGAATATTAGATTGAGAAGGGTTGCGGTATTGCACATCTGAAGATGGTGCTAGAAAACTCCCGTTTCAACGTGTATCCCTTCCCGAGGCGATACGAAGGAACCCTAACTCCCCTAGCCGCCAGCCCTCCTCTCCCCCCTTCCATTGCCACTGTCGGGCGAAGCCCGTGCAGTGCAGGTGGTGGCGGGGCCTCTCCTAGGCCCGGGCCCCTATCCCTGGCGGTAGCATGGTTTCCTTTAGAAGGAGTACTTGGCAGCGGAGTGCAGTGAAGTTTCGGTGATGGCTCTGCTCAATGGCAGCGCTTGTAGTGCAGGCTCCGTCTAGGGGTGCTGCCTTGGTGGCAGCAACGGCTAGGAGTCATGGGCTTGCCTGATTTGGATCTAGCCAACATGGATCGGTTTCTGGCTACTGACAAGTGTGGCGACATCGGGCCTTAGCGACTGCTGGACGCCATGGTGGCAGCTCGGTGTGGTGGTGCTAGCGGTTTCTTATTAAAATTTCTTCATGAATTATTGGAAAATGTTTAGGAATTTTATATAAAAATCGTTGCAAATATTTTAAAAATGATCAATCATTTCAAAGATTGAACATGAATTATAAAATATTGTACATTTTAGAAAATGTTCACAAATTACAAAAATATCAGATAATTTTCAAAGTGGTTTATAGATTATATTTATGTTCATGAATGAGAAAACATGATTTTTTGTAAAAAAATATTTTAGAAAAAAATTATTACGAAAAATGTTCATGTATTTTAAAATAGTTCACAAATATCAAACCGTTTTAAAACAAATTACAAAACATAGTCATGAATATATATATAATAACCAATAATTTTTTAAATAAAACATAAAACCGTAAAATAAGTAAATTTAGAAAACCAAAATGAAAGAGCGAAAAATCGAAGTAAAATGAAATAGAAGGAGACAAAAACCAGAGAAGGACACACAAGAGAGAGGGAATGAAAATAATAATTGATGAACACCGAAGACCCGAAGTTGTGCCGGCCCATGTACCCATCTGGAGTGTAGCGTTTGCCTAGGAAAAAAATATCAGGTACTCCCACCCCTTGGTGCTCCCGGTGCACCGATGCCGAAAAACATTTTTAAAGTGCTTCAAAAATTCTTAAAAAAAGTTAGCACAGTCACACAACATCGATGTATCTTGTCACGAAATTTTAAATCAAAATTCGAAACATTGCTCGAGATACAAAAATAACAAATTTGACATCAATGTGATAATGGGCCAAATCTAAAGTCCAACTTATGTTATGTACTATTTACTGTGGAATTTGTCATTTTGTATCTCGAGCAATGTTTTGAATTTTGATTTGAAATTTTGTGACAAGATGCATCAATGATGTGTCAATGTGCTAAGTTTTTTTTCAGAATTTTTCAAATATTTTTAAAAAAATTATCGACATTGGTGCACCGGGAGCACCCCAAAGGGTCGGAGTACCTGATATTCTCCCTGTTTGCCTGAGCGGAACTACTATTCAGCCCCGTACACGCTGCCGAACAAGTCAACGCGCACCCACCCTTCCCCCGGGGTGCCACTTACCGGCCCATTTGCGGGGCTGGATGCCAATCTTTTCTTTCTCGTCTTTTTGTTTTCTTTTTCTTTTTTATTTTTATTCTTCTTTAAAATAATTCAATATTACAAAAAGGTTGCAAAAATGCAAAAAAAGTGTGAATTATGGAAAAAAAATCAACAACACATAAAATATTCAAGGATTCAAAAAATGCTCGTGATTTTAAATATAACATTTACCTATCCAAAAAATATTTACGAGTTTCAAAAAATGTACATGAGTTCAAAAAAATTCTCGAATTTTTAAAACATATACACGTATGAAAAAATGTTCGCGATATCATAAAAAATATTCAGATATTCACAATTTTATTTGTGAAATTAAACTGATTGTGAATTAGAAAATGTTCACGATATTGTTAAATAATGTTCACAAAGGTCAAAAAATGTTTGCGAATCTAATTTGTTTTTCAAATTTCAAAAAACGTTCATCGATTCTAAAATATTTAGCATTTAAAAACAGATTCATGAGTTCCCAAAACTATTGACAAATTCAAGAAATGTACATGAATAGTGATAAAAATGTTCATGTATGCGAAAATCTTCACGATGTCGAAAAAATGTTCATGAATTTGAAACATGTTAATTTTTTGAAAACAAATGGAATTTCAAAAAATGTTCACAAATTAAAAAAATGAAAGTGGACAAAAACAAAAAAAGGAAAAGATAAGATAAAAATTGAAAAAGATAACGATAAGGAAGAAGGAAATGAAAAAGGAGAAAAAATGAAAGGAAAAAATAAAACCCTATTTGGGAAGGTTCTAGAACCTTTTGAAAACCGGAAACAAGGTAGCTGGGCCGGGCGAAACATAAGCAGCGGGGAAGCGGGGGTACGCGCGTGGTCGCTAACCAGCGTCCAGCACGCCGTATAGGATCCCTGTTGGTCGAGATTCCATACTTACATGTGAAATATTGTGCATTATCTTCGGAAAAACGCGTGGAATATAGATTGCGAGGCCCTGAGTAGCTCACGTGCTAGCCCCCTGTCGCACATCACAAAACAGACATCAAAACTACTAGCGACCAATGGAATACCAAGGGTGCCGCCTAGGATTTCTCGGGCCGCCGTCATCTGAGAAATTTAGCTGCCTCGGATCTTCAAGATCACTATGTTCTTTATCAACTTCTAGCGATCATCATAGTTTTGTGAAAAAAAATTTCTTTTCATTCTTTTGACAGTGCCTTGAGGTTAGAGAGTTTCTGTCCTCGCTGATTCGATAGTAGCAACTAGTGGGAATTTCTCAAAAAAAAAACTAGCAACTAGTGGAATTTCCTATTAGACACTCTCTGCGTCAAATAGTTGAATCTCTGCACAGGGACGAGTGAGCAACGACTTTGGGCTTGTGGTATATATAAGAATGCGTTTTTCTAGAACGGTTTTCCTATTAGATCACTCACGCACGTCGTGCAACTTTGGGTTTGTGGTATATATAAAAATGTCCCAAAATATAAAAATGTTCTTCTTTTTTAGAAAAAAAATCATGTTTTTTAACAAAAGGAAAACATTCCACGAATTAAATACTCTTCATGAATTTCAATAATGTTGAATAAATTTCAAAAATATATATCATTACTTAGGAAAATGTTCCGAATTTTATAAGATGTTTAAAAATTGGTAAAAAATATTTCTGAAATTCAAAAACATGCAAGCATTTAATTTAAATTTAAAGAAAAAAGAATTTTGAAAGAAGAAAAGAAACGGAGGGAAATCGAAAAGAGACCGGTCGAGAGAAGGTTCTAACATTTTCAAAACCGATGGGAAAGAGACGCGGAACAACTTTGGGGTGCGCCGTGCGCGAGAGCCGCTCACGACTCCGCTGCCTCGCTCGCGTAGGTCCAGCACGGACGTCACTCTCGCGTCTCTTGCCAGTAGAAATTGTTGGCTGCTCATTGTTGGACCAGTCCGTGCTTGACATGTTTATCGCTAGCTTCCCATCCCTTTCATCAACCCGGGCCCTGCACGAGACGACGCAGCTTTCCGCAGCTACTAATCATCGCGGGCTCTTGTTTCAAAAAAAAAAAAAACTAATCATCGCGGGCGCGGCACGGCGCGCCTCTTGGTGTCGCACAAGAGGCAGGCACCTGTGCCCTGTAGGCTGTAGCAATACGCCAGTTTGGCGACGGATCGGCTGCCAGGTCGTGCTCATGGTGGTTGATTGGTTCATCCATCATGGACGAACGTACGGGTGGCGGGTTTCAATTAAAGGGCCTAGCGTATGCATGCCCACCCCCTCCCTGCCTTGTTAACTAGCTAGCCCAAATGATATCCTATATATATCCTACGTAAAAGTACGTACGTACACAAATCAAAGCTATCCCCAGTCCCGTCCCTGGATTAATCAACTCTCAAGATGGCATAAGATCCCAGTGAAGTGGCTCTCGGTGACCTGGCAACACATAATCATGTGAATTATCAAATGCCCAGTGGTTAGTGGTAGCTCCTCGCTCCCTGGCACCCATCCGTGCCTGCATCAGCAGACGAGCAATGATCTCTTTACTTAACTAATCCGCTCTCTCCCTCCCAGTTGCCCTAATATATTCATTCTCTCCGGTCTTATCGGCTCGACCGATCTTGCATCATGCATGCAGATGAGATGCGCCTTACTATAGCCGGTGGGTGCTACGCAGCAACAAATCCCTGAAAAGTTCGTCCCAAAGTGCATTATCGTTTGCGCGCATCTGGTCCCGGCTCCCAGGCGTGTGCTTCACTTGATCCCAGAAGAACGTTAGGAAATGCGCCACTTGCAAAGGTGACCTCTTTTTCGAGACCGAGCATACCGCCACTTGCAACAAGGTGTCACTTTGGAGTGCAAACCTAATGCTGCCTGCAGTTGCGATTGCGAATAGGATGGCAGCATTCTCAAGCTTCGGCAGGGAAAACAACAACCCACCTAGCTAGTAGGAGGAGTACGTACCTTGATAGATTGATGCTGACTCGGACGTGTCCCCACCGGCTCTACAGTGCTCGTACTACTGGTAGTACTCCCTCTGTAAACTAATATAAGACCTTTTAGATTAATCTAAAAAGTCTTATATTAGTTTACATAGGGAATACAAGTTTTCTTTTTCTGGAGCCCCGTCTTGCTTAGCTAGATTGCAGATCTCCTCCTTTTCAGTGCTCTAACTGCTGTGTTTATGCGATAGGAACCTCTCGTGTGAATTTTCGTTTTCCAACAAAGGGCCGCCGGCCGTAGGCGGCTCTGAGGTCGCAAATAGACCCGAGGTGAAGTTTTGATGCCAACTTCATAACTGTTATATTGATCCTCCTTGGGGAAGTTAGGCTACGTGAGTTTGGCAAGACATTACCAGTTGCTGGCTGACCTCTATAATGTGAGTGGGGTCAGAAATCCCAACTAAAATAGTTCAACCTTGTGGATGAGCTCTGCTCAGTGGTTAGGGGCAGCGCTTCCTCCCAGACGCAGCGTGTGTTTTTTTTTGAAAGATCCGGGGTTTCCGGCTTCATTGATTTAGAAGAAAGCATCGGAAGAACAGAGGGTGATCAAGCGATCATGGATGCAGTTTGAAAAATGAAAACTACAGGGTGACCGGCTTAGCCCTCGGCCTAATCTCTCGCTACATATTCCCCAAAGGGGGGTTCTAGGCATGTTGCTCCCGCCATTCTCCATAGCTCGATCGTGTTTCTGATGGAGTGCAGCACGTCTTCAGCATGGGGGAGTTTGCTGTTGAAAACACATGCATTTCTCTCCTTCCATATCTCCCAGACGCCGCGTGTTCGAACCTTGGTTCTTAAATGGGTCTCACATCTTCTTCTTTATTAAAAATCAATAGGGGCTTGGTCTAGTTTTTAAAAAATAGTTCAACCTTACTTTCTCCGGGTTTATTGCCCCTTCATATTTTGGTTCTAAGTTTGACAGTAGATTTGACAAGCAAAACATTAGTGATATGCCATTAAAATTTATATTGTTGCCTTCATATTCACTTTTTTCTAATGATATTACTTTTTATTACATACAAATCATATTTTATTAGATAAGTTATGGTTAAAATGTGTCTCAAAATAAGAAAATGGGCTAATAAAGTCGGACTAAGGGAGTACTACATTTTTTTCTTCCAACTTCGCTTACTGTTGGTCTCATGTTTTTTCCCTTCCTTTTTAGACCCGGAACTGTGAGGCAATAACCCCGCAACAAACTTTACTAAAGCTCAAAAAAGATATTTAGAAACTGCACAAAGACTATACGAAGAGATCCTCAAATGAAAGGGATATATACATGCTACAATTGAGGCTATGGTGGGCTATCAACCTATGATTGTAACTGATCACTATGCTTTTTCTTCACCCTATTCGTCGCTCGTGCATGGTGATGTCATGGGTAATCTGGTTGCGCCATGCTTTAGAAGAAGGTATGTTTGCCCTTGAAATATGTACCCGTTACTATTTTTCAAATGTGCCAGCAAGCAATAAACAACTTCATTGCAGAAAGGATGACCAAAATCCCTTCTAACCGCCAGTGCAATTTGCCACACATCCATGCCACGTCCCTATAGTAAATTCACACATAGTCCCTATGCGTCATAGATGGGCCCTACACATGTTTTGAATTTGGAATAAAAAGAACAGGTGAAACTAATCCTTTCCTTCCATAGGTGGACAAAAGCATTGTTCAAAAGAAAAAGATGGACAAAGCACACGGTATGTCTCAGCTTACCTTGAAATTCCTTCGATGAAGCATATCACTAATATTTTTTTGTAGAAAAAGCATATATCTCTAATAATTCCAAGTGTCAGTTGGATTAATTAAAGCTATCTGGTGTCATGGATTGGTGGATGTCAATTGGTATAGCTTTTGGATTGTGGTCTTGTAACGCCCCGAAACCGTTGCGTCAGGTGTCTGCCAGTTATTCGCTGTTGTTGCCTTGTCATTTGTTTGCGTGTCATGCATTTCATATCATGTCATCATGTGCATCACATTTGCATACGTGTTCGTTTCATGCATCCAAGCATTTTCCCCGTTGCCCGTTTTGCAATCCGGCGCTCCTATGTCCTCCAGCACCCCCTTTTGTCTCTTTTCGTGTGCGGGTGTTAAACGTCCTCGGATTGGACCGAGATTTGCCAAGCGGCCTTGGTACACCACCGGTAGACCGCCCGTCAAGTTTCGTGCCATTTGTAGTCCGTTTGATACTCCAACGATTAACCGGGGAACCGTAAAGGCCTCGTGTGTGTTGCAGCCCAACACCTCTCCAAAGTGGCCCAAAACCCATCGAAACCCCCTCTATCCTCTCGGTCATTCGACCATGATCACATGGCCAAAAACCGCACCTTATTTGGACTCTCCTAACTCCCTCTACCTATAAATAAGTGACTTTCCCCGAAATTTCGCGGATGAAACCCTAGTCTTCTTCCCCTCGCGCCACCGGACACTTCCCCACCACCGACGGACATGTCAACCGCCACCGTCCGGCCTCTCCCGCGCCGCCACGTCGCCCTCTCTCTCCTCCCCGCCGCCAGGGCCTGTGAGGCCCAGATTGGGCCCGCCCCGGGCCGCGCCGGGCCCGAGGGAGCCCGCGCCTC